>NC_143018.1:64889919-65181703 GCF_055824585.1 Amblyomma mixtum
TATTATTCCTCCCCTTTTACATATTTGCGTAAATCTTTAATCAAATTGTTAGCACTGCTCTAATTAAATGAAAGACTATAGACACCAAATTTTTGCTTGCGTGCTTTTTTCTTTCAAACGATGCGTTAGACATTGGTGTACACGGAGCACAGCGTGGTATTTGACCAACACATAATAAATAATTTATATTTGAATTTCTTCATGACCCTGTTTCGGTTTCACCAAGATAACGATGGCTGTGACGTGTAGAGGAAATTAGGTCGCGTGAGGTGCAATAAAATGGCAATACAACTGCTGATACGTCGTTCCTTGTGATTATAGGTCTTGAAGCCAGCTGATTTAAGTGCTAGAGTGAGTCAAAACAACGCATCAGCGTTTGTATTAGTTTTCCCGTGCCTCACGTCACCTAACGTTGATTTATTTATTTATTTAGTTATTTCAGAATACCGCAGGCCACTGCTTGGCCCAAGCAGGAGTGAACTTACATTGTTACATAACCAAAACCATAACATAACCAAAAGAATAAAATTATTCAATATTAGCTGCACACGGATACCAAAAGAATAAACTTATTCAATGTTAGCAGCGCACGGATACCAAAAGAATAAAACCAAAAGAATAAACTTATACAATATTAGCGGCACACGGATACAAAACATACATATAAGCAATATTAGCAGGTAAGTAGACGATTCAACCCATCAGAGAAATTTTCCGAGGAAAAAACAGATTCCGGTACCGAATTCCAATCTTACACTGTTCTAGGGAAAAAACTGTATTTAAAACTGTTAGTTTTGGCGAAAAGGAGAGTAAGTGAATGTTCATGAACGTTCGGAGTCCTTCTCACTAGAAGACGCTTAATGCACTCCGGAAGCTTCAGTTTATTTTTACCTGTTAAACTATTAAACAAGAATACGAATCTATTAATCTTACAGCGGATTTCTAGTGTAGGAATGTTATTTGACATCATTAACTGCGAGGTAGAGTCTTCCCTTTTGTATTTTCCGTATATAAACCTAACCGCTTTCCTATTGACTTTTTCCAGGACCATTATGTCCTTTTTCGTGTACGTGTCCCACACGACTGAAGCATATTTGTTTTATTGTACGCGAGGGAATACGTGCTCTACGTACGCGTTCGTTAGTTTTGTTCACAAAGAAGGAACTCCGGTAAAACTTAACTGGTTTAATTGGCCGAATGGTTAAACAAGAAAACTTTACAGAGAGATTGGAAGCGCGACCTGTTCGTTCAGCGTCTCACAAAGCACTGTCTTTCGATGCCGGGCCGAGTTTTCCTTTCTCCCTCTTCTACCGCCGCTCCCGCCTCTCCGACCTTGGAGAGTCAAAGAGTTCCCGGAAAACGGCGACGGGCAACCGAGCCTGCCGCCCGGTTCAGGAACGGTCGCGGGGGGACGGCCACGGGATCCCCTTTCGGGCGCCTGCCGCGTGGTCGGCTCGCGCGCACATGCTCACACACGCACACATGGGCGCGCACGCACATGTACAAGGGTCCTTGACCGAGGAAATCGCGGGTCGAATGGCGCCGCATTTTGTCGCCCTTTTCGTCTCCGACACACTCCCCCCCGAAATGACGAAGTCGTTTGCTCGCCGGAAAGTTCCAGAGGGTATATCAGTTGAATCGGCCGCCGAAGTTTTGTTCCCCCTGGCATTCTGACCTCAAGGGCTCTTGCCCTGTTGTCTCTTCCAGTGAAAGCCCCTTCAATTATGCCAAGCTTCCACAATTGGTGCGGCTGCAGAGCTTCTTTTACGAGGACCACGTCGCCGACGCCAACTGGTTTTCCCCGTTGGACACCTTTGGAATGGGTCAGCTGCAACTCCTTTAGGTACTCAGAGCACCAGCGCTTCCAGAACCTCTCCAACGCCTTACCACGAGCCGATATCATATGTCGCAGGTGGTTACATGTCAGAGCAGCGATTTCCTTTCGTTGCAGCGCCGGTATAGAGAGGTCAGTCGTCGTCCGGTGAGAAACATAGCGGGGCAAAGCGGCTCGGGTTCATGTGGCTCTGTATAAACATGAGGAAATGGGCCGGAATTCAGTACAGCTTCCACTTCGGTCAGCGTAGTTGACATTTCCTCGAGAGTTAGGTAGCCACTTCCGAGAGTCTTCTTCAAGGCTTGTTTCGTCAGTCCGACAAGCCGATCGTAGAAGCCACCCCACCAGGGTCCGCGTTCCACAATGAATTTCCCCTTTTCGGCTACATCTCTTGGTAGGGGATCATCCCAATCCACGTTTTGTCGCCACAGATCCTGAAACAAGATCTTGGGCTGCACGATAAAGGGTGACAGCCATCCCAGCTGGTCATAAATCCGTGCCGTAGTTTGTAGCATGGACCGTTTGGTGTCTGGTGTAGCAGTGTTGTCCGCAACGCACGGCGCAAAGGTCAGGCGATCTAGAATGGGGTCCCATGTCAGCCCTAGTACCTTGAGTACACCAGACATAAATCCTAGGGGCATGGTTTCGTTAGAGTCTTGCCCAAATAGCTGGCGCAGCCTCTCGTTATTCGATGACCATTTGTGCAGCTTCATCGAGGCAGCGTGGGAGATTGCGTTGGCTTCGGTGTATAGCTTCACGGCCTCCTCTTCGCCGTCTGCACCAGTTAGCACGTCATCTACATAAAGGCCTCGCTGCCGCTGGATCGCGGTGTGAGGAAAATCTGTTATTTCTCTACCAATTACTGAGGTTCGCAGTGCCACAGTATGGAGGCAGTTTTTCTCCTCGGCACCGTCCTCAATAGGCCCTCGAACAGCCCATCCAGCTGATGTTTCCACCGCCCTCAGTCGTTTCCCCAGTTTGACGGATCTGCCTGTCGTTAAGTCCTATATATGGTCAGACCCGATGAGCAGCTTAACATTTTCGAACCGTCGTCAATTGAGAAGTCAGCCGGTTCGTACCCAAGAGAGCTTAATTTCTGCAGTACATTTCTCGGTGGCGAGGGAATCGGTTGGTCACAAATGACATCAGTTTCCAACACTTCGAGTTTGCGTTCGCACCCGCGCTTTGTTTTTAGCGTTACTCTGACTCTTCGGAACTGGCGTTCCTCTTGGTGGCCTCCGAACACACCGACGGTCAACCTTTCATGCCCGAGAAGCGTGCATCCCAGTTTCCGTGCGAGGTGTCAGCGGTGATGTAAGAGCGCTGACTGCCTCCGTCGAACAAAACACGCAGCTGAGCGTGGGAAGCTTCTCCACTACACAACGCAGTCGCGGTCTGCAGCAAAACGGGTCTTTTGTGAGTGGAGCTGTCTCCCGTGGCTGTCGCTTCGAGGCTGATTTGTGCACTCGTCACTGTTCGGCTCGCTTCGGGTGGCCTCTTACTAGAGTACGTCGGGTGGCACATCGTGCTGGCATGCTTCTTGTGGCATTTGTTGCACTGCACGTTTACGCGGCATGCTCGTGACTGGTGCCCAGTTTTCGTGCACCTTAAGCAACGACCGGACGAACGCAGAAGTCGTTTCTTTTCTTCCACCGTTTTTGAGGCGTCACAGTTCTGCGTTTCGTGCTCGTCAGAGTCACAGAAGACGCAGGTCCGCGGGGTTGCACTCTGATGCACCATCGCTGCGGATCGGACGTGCTTGTCATGCGTTTTTCCATGCGGCTTGTGACTTTCTTTCATTCCTTCTCTAGAGTTTTGTTCCAGGTCCATTCCTTGCAAAGCAGCCAAATTCTCTCTACTTTCCAACTCTACTCTCAAAAAGGAGAGTAGCTTAGAAAATGAGCAGACGGTACCTTTTCCGTTGTCGTCGGCAGTGTGTGGCGAAGTTTCCGAGACGGAGCCTTGTTGCTCGATGGCAAGGCTGTCGGTGTCGACAACGCACCTTCGGCTGAAGTCCAGTAAGGTGTCCCGTGGCATTGCTCGTTGTACGATCGGAAGCAGCATTGCACTGTAGGAGTCAAACTTCCGTCCGAGCGTTTCGAGGCCTCTGATGTGCGCCGCCAGGGTATCGTAAAGACGGCGAAGGCCACAGACATCATCTGAAGAACGCACTGGCTTCAAATTTATTAGCTTCTTGAGATGTTCTTGAATAAGAAGTTCCTCGTTGCCGAACCGTTTCCTTAGGAGTTGGATGGCGTCGTTGTAACATCTTGACGTTGATGGAAGGCCCGCCAGTGCAGCTGATGCATCGCCTGTAACTGATGCTCGCAGGTAGTGAAACCTGTCTGTGTCAGTCAAGTCTTTGTTTTTGTCTACCAGCTGCTGGAACACTTCCCAAAAGGTTTGCCAGTCCGAGCTCCGCCCGGTGAATTTGATTAAATCAATTTGAGGCAGCTTCACTCTCGTTTTAACTGACGTAGTCATTAAGATGGCTGGCGTGGCCGTTTGGATGGTAATGCACTGCCCGCTGAATCCACGGCAGTCTGCGTTCTTGATGAACCACTGTCGATTAGAACTTGCAATCCAGCAAGGCAGGATATGACACGATCTTGATAGTCGTACACTTGCTGGTATTCGTTTACAACATCTTCTTCTGGTACCAATGGTTCAACTTCTTCGTTGACATGCTCTAGCTGTTGCTGCAGCTTGCTGAGTCGAGCGTGCAACGATATAGCTTCTGTACTTGTGAGGGACGCTTGGCTCTCCTCCGTTTTGTTGATGAGCTTCGTAACTTGCGAGCGTAATGCTCTTCGTTTCTTTACAAGGCGCTCCATTCTTTTGTAAGGTTCGTTTAGCCAATTCGTTTACCGAATTGATGACATCAGTAGTCGTCGTTGCCGAGACGTACCTGAAGTGGATGCGTTGAGCGTGAGCGTTGGAGCGATGTAGCGATGATCTCACAAAATCCACAACAGAACTCCCGGGTTTCGGCAACAAACTTTTGTTTGTATTGTACGTGAGGGAATACGTGCACAACGTACGCATTCGTTAGTTTCGTTCACAAAGAAGTAACTCCGGTAAAACTTAACTGGTTTGATTGGCCGAATGGTAAAACAAGAAAACTTTACAGAGAGATTGGAAGCACCTGTTCGTTCAGCGTGTCACAAAGCACTGTCTTTCAATGCCGGGCCGAGTTTTCCTTTCTCCCTCTTCTACCGCCGTTCCCGCCTCTCCTACCTTGGACAGTCAAAGAGTTCCCGGAAAATGGCGACGGGCAACCGAGCCTGCCGTCCGGTTCAGGGACGGTCGCTGTGGGACGGCCACGGGATCCCTTTCCGGCGCCTGCCGCCTGGTCGGCTCGCGCGCACACACTCACACACGCACACACAGGCGCGCACACACATGTACACGGGTCCTTGACCGAGTAAATCGCGGGTCGAATGGCGCCGCATTTTGTCGCCCTTTTCGTCTCCGACAATATTGAAGTAAAGACCGCACACAAATTTCGTAAGCCTATTTTTTCATGTGTGCTGGGGCAGTTTTTAGCTTTCTTCGTATCAAAGCCTTTCTTAGCTTTCTTCACATCACAGCCATCATTCGGTTGATGAAAGCGGGACAGCATAGAAGAAAAAATTAGTTTTTAAATTATTTAGTGGCAGTAGGCGAATCCCACACGGGGATCCATGTGTTCTAATATCTATGGCGTCATTTGAAAGGAGAAAACACGCAATAAAACTAGGTGTCTATAGACATTTAAGCACCGATTGAGAATGCCTTCCTTTTATTTGCTTCATTTCTCACAAATAGATGAAATATTAGCGCGAGGATCCAACAGCGTTGTGATGGTGGATTTTGAGGAAAGGAAATGGCGCAGTACCTGTCTCTCTTCTTGATGGACACCTCAACCGTGCCGTAAGAGAGGGAGGAAGGTGGAAGTGAAAGAAAAAAGAGAAACAGGTGCAGTAGGGGATAGAGCTACCAGCTGGGGATCCCTAATAAAGAGCAACTGCTTAGGTTTTAGAAATCGACGAGCTAAAAAGGGTCGAATGCGTGAAATTTCCAGGTAAAGTATGCGAAGTTCTTTTGGCATAGCATTTGAAACGCTGACGTAATTACCAATTAAAATTGGGACGGCCTTCAAGCTTCTCCGCAGCGTACAACGCTAAGTGGGGGACACATGATGACGTCAACGAAAGTATCGGTAAATTTCCAACGCATAAACGCCTGCTTTGTAGGAAAAAAACCAATGCCACCGAAGGCAAAGCCCGTCGAACGTTGTTTGGCCGCGTCCAACGAGGCACGGCAGGGCGTGGCTGACGACAGCGGTAATTCGAAATCATACCTTCCGTGACGTCGCACTGAACTTCCCTGCGGTCCTCCATTGCTTTGAGAAGTGCAAAATTTAATCGTCGATTACGTCACTATTTTAAATGGTTGTGCAAAAAAACTTAGCATCTTTTACCTACAGCCTATATAAATTTGAATCCTTGAGTATCTCGATATTCTCAAAAAGTGGCGCGGTTGCCCTTTAACGTGCACTGACATCGCGCAGGAAACGGTGCCTTTTGCGTTTCGCCTCCGTCGAAACGTGTCCCCCGGGGCCGGGTTCGAACCCGGATACACCGAATAAGTAACCGAGCGCCGTAACCACTGAGCCACCGCAGTGGGTAGTGCAACATATACTTTTGTAGACGCTCATTGTCTCAGACAGCAGGTTCTAAATAAAACCCCTCACGACGTAGGGCAACAAAGAAAAAAACTCGCTCATGGCTGTGGAGCTCGGCTGCTGATTCCAAAAATACAAAAACCAGCGTGCTCTGTCGCAGCCGAAAATCCCCAGCTGATCTCCGTTAATTTAGAGCCCTCCACTACACCGTCTATCCTATAGCCTCAATGTCTACTCGACATGTTAAACCTGCGATATTACTACTAGTATTGCCAAAAGAAGGATGTATAAATTGGTGCAGCTTCTTTTTTTTTCGAATTCGCATATTATTGTTTGCAGCGACGGAAATAAGCAACCAAAGGCGGGTTCTTGGCAACGGTGGAGATGCACTAATAAGAAAAAAAAATGAAATACCGGATAATCAAAAGGGTAATGCGGAAATATATGCGCTCGCTGGCACGCGTTAGTGATCACGCCCAGAAAGCATAGCTGCCATAAAGGGGTTGCCGCCGCGGTGGCTGAGTGGTTATGGTGCTCGGCTGCTAACCCAAAAGACGCGGGTTCGATCCCGGCCGCGGCGGCTGGAATTTCTTTGGAGGAGAAATTCTAGAGGCCCGTGTACTGTGCGATGTCAGTGCACGTTAAAGAACCCCAGGTGGTCGAAATTTCCGGAGCTCTCCACTACGGCGTCTCTCATAGCCTTAGTCGCTTTGGGACGTAAAACCCCCATAAACCAAACCAAACCATAAAGGGGTTGTTTGTAGTTTTGAAAATAAATGCCTGAAACAAGTTGGTGGACAAATGGTGCACGCCAGATTAACCACTCTTTATCACTGTACCAAGGGCGCAAAAAATTCTGTTGACGCAAAGGTTCCCTTTGATAGCGCCCCAGGAAAAGTCTCACACATTCAATGTAGTGCAAGTATATCTCCTTCCTCGCACAATGCTGCACTTGCAAGAATGCTGCAGCTCAACGTCGCAACAAACATTTTGCCAATTTCTTTGGTTGGGTTTGGTTTATTGGATTTTAACGTCAAAAAGCGACTCAGGCTATGAGAGACGCCGTAGTGAAGGGCTGCGGGAATTTCGACCACCTGGGGTTCTTTAACGTGCACTGACATCGCACAGTACACAAGCCTCTAGAATTTCGCCTTCATCGAAATTCGTCCGCCGCGGCCGGGATCGAACCCACGTCTTTCGGGTCAGGAGCCGAGTGCCGTAACCACTGAGCGACCGCGGCGGGGCTGTTGACATTTTGTGTCCGTGCAAAAACGAAGCGTTCTCAACCCATCCAAGCGTGCGTTTTTTATGATACTATTTTTATCAGAAGAGAGGAGGTTGACGTCATTATAATAAGTCAATGTCGTAATTTCTTACTGTACTATAGTGAGAAGCCACGATTAGCTGTGTTTTTGAAGATACTGAGCTATAGGGGTTCGGGATATACGACGTGAGTCACAAAGGTGATGTCGAATAGGTGATTTAAATAAAATATGTTTGGTAAGTTCTGCAAGTTAGGGAGAGCCTGTGCTCCCACGAGGCTCTCGTTGGGCTGCATATGGGCGGTGGAGGGATTCTTGCACATTTTTTTACCATTTAGTAAAGGAGGGGGGACTGGCAAGTCGGTTTCGGGGCGACGGAAAGATGTCCGTCTGTATATAGGTACCGATACATGGCAGTTTATTTTCTCAGTAGTGCACGGGAACTTAGAGGGCGCGTGCGGCGGCAATCTTGGGGCCCCGTAATTAGACTTAGTACGAGAAAGTCCCAATTGACTCAAGCTTCAAAAGAGGCCTATTACTCGCGCAACGGGGTCTCCCAAATTGCTCAAGCAGGAGGGTCTTGTAGATTGAAAATCCACCGGCTTTTCGCCTTACACTTCATAAGGTGGATTATAGCGTATACATAGCCGATTTTCATCAATTTCGAGTTCATTTCTTTTTGCGGCTCTTGCCGTAAATTCGTCTTTACTGCGGACAATAAGTAAAATGGGTAAAGTGGGAACATCTCGCAATAAACAATTTTTTGTGCTTAATAAACGCAGTAAACACGACAAACGGAAGACGGGAGACGACACGAGCGCTGACTAACAGCTGGTTATTTTATTCTGGGAAAAGTATATAAAGGCGGAGGACTCAAGGAACAACCCTAAAAACAAAAGAACAAAGGTTAAAACTTAAAAACCATACTGCGCATGCACATCACAGTTGAGTCATGACGTCTTTTTCAACGAAATTCGAAGACTATCTTCCATAATAGACAGCAATCCGCTATCTCCTGGACTCACACGGTTGCCAAGAAAGCCTTCCAAATTGATGGATGGTGAAGCAACACATTCATCAGCTTCCTTCCTGGTCATATAGGCCTCGACCAACTCCCTACTTATGCAAACAGGGTTATTAACAGGACGCTTGTCTTATCTACGGGGTAAGCAATCGTTGCACTCGCTGCAATGCAAAGCCAAGTTGTACGACACCGCTACTTTTTCACCCATCTGTGATGTTCGAACAAATGCTCATTGCTTAGCCATTTAGAAAGACAAGTCTCCTGCTTATTCACCCAGATCGAATTTATAGGGAGATGGTGGAGGCCTTTATGATCAGGAAGGAAGCAGATGTGCGTGTTGCTTCACCATCCGTCAATTTGGTAGATAAGGAGTCAGGCTTTCTTGGCTACTCTGTGAGTTCCAGGATATAGGGGAGTGCTGTCTACTATAGAATATCGTCTTCGTATTTCGTTGAAAAAGATGTCATGACTCGACTATGCTGATCATGCGCAGTATGGTTTCTTAGTTTTAATCTTTGTTCTTATGTTTTTTGCATTGTTTATTGTGTCCTGCGCCTTCATACACTTTTCCTAGAATGTAACAACCAGTTGTTAGTCAGCGTCTGTCATCTCTAGTTTTCCTTTGTCCTGTTTATTGCGCTGCTTAAGCATGAACTCTTACCAGCTAGCCCAGTTTTATGTTCTCGTAAACAAATCTTTGCATTTTTTATTTTGTATACCGATGTGCCGGAAAAATGAAAACGCATAGCAGGGTTTACAAACTCATCTGCGTTCAATTTTTTTTTGTCCTGAACCCGTTTCAACCCATTTGAACCGGTTCGGGACGGTCCGAACCGGTTCGAACCGGAACGAAATGGCCCTCAGGAGCCGAACCCGGAACTGAACCCAAAAGGCGTGAACACGAACCCGAACCGAACCCGAAAAAATGCCGGTTCGACACCCTGGTGCTGTGTATGCCGTTCATTCTGTCATCGGTGTGCGCGCCGCTCTATTATGTAGCTCACGTCGCTTGTCTGCCGCGCACCTTTACGCGCCGCTTGGCCACACTCTGTGGCAGTTTTTTCTGGGCGGGAAAAACGGAGACCGTCGCTCGCGCGCTCCTCCGTCTTCCCACGCGCATGGGCGGGTTCAGCCTGCCCAACCTGCGCACAATGTGCAGCGTGCTTGCTGTTCGAGGCGTCCGCGATCTGGTCGACGCCACCGACTACCCGGGAAGAGGGCTCCTCGCCTACCTTCTCGGGACTTCAGGGCGCCTCTTTTTTGGTGAACTCGTAGGTCCTTCAGCCGAACGGCAGCCGGCGTTCTTCCGGTATGTCTGTCGGACGGCCGAGTCTCTCACCGCCACCCTGCCCGAGGTCGACGTCTCTCAGACGCAGGCCTCCCGCGTTTGCGAGCTCCGTGCCATCCAGGAGGCTACACCTGAACAGCTGGAGCGGAGCAGGCGGGTACGGTGGCGAGACTTGACGTCGCACTGGGTACCACCAGACGTCCGCGACTTCGGCTGGCTGCGAGGTTGGAGAGTCCTCCCAACGGGGGTCCGCACCGCCGCGTGGGGCATCGCTCCTTCTTCTCGGTGTCCCCAGTGCGGTGCGACAGAGAGCCTCGAACACGCGCTTTTTGAGTGCGTCGTAGCGCGCACTTTTTGGAGGCTGATGTCGCGCATGTTTTTTGTTAGCCTCGACTCGCACACCAGGCCGCGTGACGCATTTGTGCGGCTCTTGCTGTGTGTCGGGGCCTTTGTTTTGTGGCGCCAGAGATGCGTCGCTTCCTTGCAGGGCCGGCCTCAACGCGCCATGTTCCCCATGCTGCAGAGGGTTCGGGCGCGCCTGTTTCAACAGGTGTGTTTAGATCATGTGACCCTCCCAGAAGACGAGTTCCTGCGGCGGTGGAGCACCTGCTTCATCGCCGCCAGCGGGGGCCGCGTGACGGTGCGGCTCCTGCCGTATTGAGTGTGTGGTGCGCGGTGTCGGTGCGCGTTCACCGTATTTAGTGAGCGTGCTTCCCCCCGCGATGCCTGGACATTATGGACCCTTTGAACATTCTGTGCTGTGAATGATTTTGTGTGAACGGCGACAGCAGTCGCCGTCGTGTTCTTGTTTCAAAGCTTGTTTGCACTGAGCGACACTAGTCGCTGCCTTGTTGTTTTTGTCTTTGTGAGGGACTATGGTCCCTTTGTATGAATAATCAGTCCAATAAACTTCTCTTCAATGCCGTTCATTCTCAGTGTCGTATAAATTTTGAGCGAAAGGTCCGCTCCTCCCCTTCTTAAAGGTCATGTAAGCTTGTACAATTACAGACAACTTGTTATTTTTAACACATTTTCCTTCAAGAAATTCGACACTGTTTACCCTGAGTGCATGCCCTCGAGGTCATCCTCCGCAAAATCATGAAACGAGCGCTGGACCTCCCGGTCTCTACCTCTACCAGCCGCCTTTTGGCATTGGGGATGGTTAACACTTTTAGGGAGCTTCGGGAGGCCCACCTCAACAACCAATACACTCGTCTCACAAATACAGGGTCGGGTCGCTGCCTTTTAGCCCGACTTCACATCCAGCACACTCAATTCACAGAGGAGAGATGCCGCCTTCCCGTACACTGGAGACGCGCCGTCCACGTGCGGCCTCTCCCCACCAATATGTCCAAAGAGGATCATAATGGCAGGCGCTGGCGCGGGCGGAAGCCTTGGAACGCCATTTTCGGAGCAAACCAGGAGTCTTCTACGTGGACGCGTCCGGCCCGGACCCCAGGGGATGGTACATGGCCGCGGTTGTCCACGAGGGTAAAACAGTAGACGCCCTTACTTTCAAGGCCCAGTCAGCAATTCACGCAGAAGAGGTTGCCATCGCTTTGGCAGCCTCTCACACCGCCTCCAAATACATAATCAACGACTCGAAAGGGGCTTGCCGTAACGTCACGCAAGGGTGGGTTACTCCCCTAGCTTATCGCATTTACCAAAATTGTAGCCGAAACTCGGATCCCGCGCACCGATCTCTCGTTTGGGCTCCAGGTCACCAAGGCGTCCACGGAAATGAGGCAGCCGACGCCGCCGCCCGCGCGCTCTCTCTCCGGGCATTTCCCACGGGACCCGACGCCGACCTGGACACTGATTTCAATCCGATTTATACTTTTAATGAAATATGCGAGTATTACAAATCCACGCACCAAACTCTTCCCACCCCGTGCAAAGGGCTGAGGAAGGTCAACGAGCGGGTACTCCTGCGCCTGCTCACCAACACGATGTAGTGCCCGGCAACTCTGCAACATTTCGATCCTCAATTCGACGGGCGGTGCTCACACTGTGGGGAGGTGTCTGACACTTACCACATGGTGTGGGCCTGCCAGCAGAACCCATCCCTACCCCCTATCCCAAACCCCACCCGAGAGGACTGGGAGGCGACCCTGTCCGGTTGCTGCACCCTCGAGGCCCAAAGGGCCTTAACGCAGCGCGCCCGGGCTGCGGCAAACGCCAATGGGGTACCTGTCTAGGCATCCCACCTAGTGGTTGTAAGGGCGTGACCCTTCAGGTCACGACCCCCAACACCTCTCCCTATGATTTAATAAATGTTTTCACCACCACCACCACCACTCTGCGCCCGCCATCGGTACATGGGAGGAATGGGAGGCCTTCCTTGCGTAGGGACCCGGACACGCAACTTCGCTGTGTGAACCGGGGTGCCACTGCCATAGCCCCACGTGGCCTGGACACCAACGCGTAATGTGACGGCTTTGTGGTGGACCTGAGACCTTGCAAGGTCCAAACTCGCGTGCATAACAAAGTTTTCCATCCACCCACTAACAGTTCTTGATTGTCATGAAGAAAGCTTTGTGGACGGAAAATAGATGATTATATACTCGACTTAATTATTGCACCAATGCGTGATTCTTAAACACGAGGTCTATGCAAGTATTTCGCGAGGTTGTCGCAGCCGTGGGAGGCGTTACAGGCGAGAGGACCGGGATGTTCTCCCGCATAAGCGGTAAAAAATTCCTGTTTATCTATATATGTACATTAAAGTCCCCACCCACCCTGCAAGCTGGCAAGTGCCAGTTAATGGTTTATCGCGAAAGTTCGCTCACCGTTGTCAGCGCTAACGCATACATCCCACATCTGTCTATCACCCCACATACCTATAAGCGCGATTTAGG
Source organism: Amblyomma mixtum (assembly GCF_055824585.1). NCBI lineage: Eukaryota > Metazoa > Arthropoda > Arachnida > Ixodida > Ixodidae > Amblyomma > Amblyomma mixtum. Next base: position 64,902,852 of record NC_143018.1, read on the forward strand.
CGTGCGCTGACCTAGGGAGCCAGTTATGATCAATTCCTTTGCTTAAAATTATCGGAGTGTAAAACATTGTCAACGCCATCGCCAATGACCGCAATGAACGACGACGGCCTATGGCTTCAGCGCCGCGTTTCTCGCGCAACGTCGTGATGGGAGGTGAGGGAAGGATTTTTCTCGCATGCCCACACCATATGGTAGGTGTCAGCCACCTCTGTACAGTATGGGCAGAGGCCAGAAAAGGAGGGGTCGAAGTGTCTCATGACTGCCAGGCACAGCAATGTATTAAGGCGAAAGCCTTTAATGTCTCATCGTTGTAAGCAGTAGTTGTCAACAGAAATGCCACGGTTTTCAATTGGTCGAAACGGCCGTGACGTCTCAGTCCGCGAATTTCAAACGGGGCCAATTGTACTTTGGCTAGTAACCATGCAACCAATTGAAGGGATCGTATAGTGATGCTCCAAGTAAGTGAGACTGAGCTTAGTTAGTTGCTTAATTCCCAATTAGCCTAATCAACCTTTACAGTCAGGCCATATAAATAAATAAAACCGTGTAGGAAATTGGTCGAGTTCGGGAATCGAACCCCGGTCTTCGGCGTGCGAGACGAGCATGCTATCCACTCCGCCATGCCAGCTCGATGGTTTGGAATGAACAAAGGCGCGTCTAGTGAATACGGTGTCTTCGCTCACTCCCGTCCTCCTCCCTTCCCTTCCGGCGAGGTTTAGGTGTCCACCGAGATATGAGAGACAAATACATTTCCTTTCCTCAAAAACCAATTTCCGACGAGCGAGGCGTAGAACCGAATGGGCAATGGCGTTCTATGGACTCCCTGGCAGCGTTGCAAGATGTTGTCGCGTTCCACTCTTAGAGCCGAAGCTTAACATCTTAACCACACATCAGTGACCACACTTTAGGTCAAAAAAGTGCCCCCCTGAATTTTGACGGGTGTACACCGATATATGTGAGACAGTTACTGCGTAATTTCCTTTCCTCAAATACAAATTTCATTTCCTTCATTACGGGCCCTCTTTGTCTTCTTTTACTCCCACTTCTTCCCTTCCTCTACGGTGCGGTTCAGGTGTCCACCGAGATGACAGAGAATTGCTGCGCCATTTCCTTTCCTCAAAAAGCGTTGGATTGAAAGGGCAAGGCATCGCGCCGAACGGGTGGTGGCGTTCCGTGGACTCCCTGGCAGCGCTACAACACGCTGTCGCGTTCCACTCCTAAAGGCGAAGCTTAAGCGTCATTAATTAGCAGTTAATTAGTATTCAGGCATTAATCAGTAATTAACCATTAATTAATGGGTTTGGTTTATTGGTTTATTGGGGTTTAACGTCCCGAAGCAACTCAGGCTATGAGGGACGCCGTAGTGAAGGGCTCCGGAAATTTCGACCACCTGGGGTTCTTTAACATGCACTGACATCGCACAGCACACGGGCCTCTAGAATTTCGCCTGCATCGAAATTCGGCCGCCGCGGCCGGGAATTAATTAATGATTTGTCATCACTTAGTAATTAGTACTCAATTATATGTGACGCCACCAGTGCCACAGAGGCATCAAAGTGGTTCGGAAAACGCTTTCGCCTCTACGCACTTTTAGACAGTCAAAGTGCCCCCTGAATTTTTTTGTAAAAAGTCTTATCAGCGGACGCTACTTGCGGTGAGAGTCTTGGTAGTGATTGACTATATCTTTAAATTTTAAAAGGGGTTCGTTGTCCAGATCCGAATCGGTAAGGTCATCGCCAGGGGCCCGGGAAGTGAGTTCACGGGCGGCTGCGTCTCCAGCCTCGTTACCTGGTAGACCTTGGTGGCCCGGAGTCCAGACTAAGTAGCGGAGCGTAGGATCTCGGTCCCGTGCCGCGTTGCGAAGTATTCGATAAGCTGCGAGGGAGACCCAATCCAGCTCGTAATTTCGACAAGCTCCTTGCGAGTCTGATAGGATATATTGCGCCTGAGGGTGAGAGGCCGCCAGGGCGATGGCTACCTCCTCAGCGTGAGTTGCGCTGGGAGCATTTAAAGTGAGCCTGTCCACCTGTATTTGCTGGTGTATGACCGCGGCCGTGTACCATCCCCCCTAGAGCGGTGCGGGCCGGCTACGTCCGTATAAAATACACCGTGTTTGTTTCCATAATGGCGGTGGAGGGCATCCGCCCGCGTCTGCCGCCGACCATTATGGTCTTCTTTGCACATTTGCGTAGGAAGGGTCGAACGTGGATGGCGCATCGCCACATTTCGGGCACTCGTACCCTTTCCTCTGTGTGATGGTTGTGTTGAATGTGTAGTCGGTCCAAAAGGCGACGGACGGACACGCTCTCGGCAAGACGCGTGTATTGGTTGGTGAGGTGCGCTTCTTGCAGCTCCCGATAGGTGTTCACCACTCCCAGCGCGAGGAGCCTCGCGTTGGAGGTGGTGGTGGAGTGACATTTTTATTCGAACATCCTTTCTGTTAGGCGTTCAGTAAATCCTGGGCCAAGGCGACGAGGGCACGTTGCAGTCTCAGATCCAGGGAGGCGAGCCAGATGGGCCACGGTGGGGGTGAGGGGAAAGGATAGGCGGGGGACTGGAAGGCTGCGTGGCACTGTGTAAGGCAGTGTTCTATGTCTGCATATATGTGTGACAGTTTGGGCACTGAGGTGTGGAAGTATACCCGTATAGATAAAGTTTGGCTGGTGTATGTAGGAGATTAAACTGTATTCGGCGCAGAATGCGAGCTTCACGGATCGATAAGGATAGGTGCGGTGGTGGTAAATTAGCTAAATCCAATTTTTACTGCACCTAGTATTCGTAGACAGAGTTCGAAAGGTCGAGCGCCCTTTTGATGATCTTACGGAGGGTAACCTGCAACACATCTTCGTCCTGCTTGAGTAAGTGAAGGTAGAATGTCGAATAGAGTATTCGACTCGTAACGAAAGCATGTGCGAGACGCAGCGCATGTGTGCTTCGTAGACCTCCGCGTTTGTTGAGACCCGACGGGCCATGCGGCCCACCTGGTCTCCAACCTTACGCAGCTTGGCCAGTGTTGTGTCTGCGCGACGTGTTCTACTAATAAAGGGTCCGAGAACTCTGATCTCCGATGCCTCACGGATGAGGCTGCTGGCGAGGGAGCGGAAAATGGGGATTGCACACTTCGGCGATGGCCGAATATGCACGAATTATTATTTCTGTGGGGAGCACTGGAGGAGGCCGCAGTAGGCCGCATAGTTGTCTACTATGTCAGGGGCTGCTTGCCGGCATTCCTCCATGTGACCCACATTACCTTGGGTGGCCAAAATAGTGATGTCGTCGGCATACAGCTCATGCTGGATGCCTTCGAAATCGGCCAATTTAGAGGGTAGGTCCAACCCGAGTGGACTGGGAGGCGGCCCTGCTCGGCTGCCACGGCCTTCCGGCCCAACTGGCCATGGTCCGGCGTGCCCGAGCGGCGGTAGAGTCAAATGGGGTCCCGGAGTAGGGACCCTACCTAGTATTGTGAGGGGGGTGGTGCACTAGGGGCCACCTCTTAAACTACCTCTCTGTGTGTGACTTGTAATAAATGCTTTTCACCACCACCACCAACAACGTTGTCGACGTCTGCAGGCCACATCTCTCTCTATCAGCCCACGTGCCTAAGCATGATTCACTAGTGTACTCCCCTAGGGATCTAGTTATGCGCACTTCATTTCCTTAAAATGGCGCAACGTTGTCAATGCCAACGCATGCAGCACACGTCTGTCACTACCGCCACGTAGCTTAAAGCACTGTTGAGGTGTCCACTGTTCCAAGAGCCCGGTTATGCGCCTTTGCTTTCCAAGCTCCCGCTCTATTGGTTTCGCAGCTTAAAGGGCGACTAAGATGTCCACTGCTGGTTACAACGGACAACGGCAAGGGCGACGCCGCGAAACGCAGACACGGGCGCCAAAGAGCTGCGCTCTAAAACACTGAACTGTAATAAAAAATGGAGAAGCATTCAAATGTACCAAGCAAAACAAAATGAAGAAAAATAATAAAATAAAACATACATAGACGTTTTGGTTTATTGCGGTTTAACGTCCCAAAGCAACTCAGGCTATGAGGGACGCCATAGTGAAGGTCTCCGGAAATTTCGACGTCCTGGGCTTTAACGTGCACTGACATCGCACAGTACACGGGCGTCTACAATTTCAGGCCCGTGTACTGTGCGATGTCAGTGCACGCTAAAGAACCTCATGTGGTCGAAATTTCTGGAGCCCTTCACTGTGGCGTCCCTCATAGCGTGAGTCGCATTTGGACGTTAAACCCCAATAAACCAACCAACCTCTCAACCTCCTTCATTCAGCATTCTCGGTGCTTTGCTAGGCAGGAGTGTGGATGGAGGTGTAAATGAAAAATTTACAGGGACACCTAATTACATCATGTGTTGGGAACGAATGCGATCGCATTCGAATCTGTATATGCATTTGCTGTTCGCTTTGGTGATATCATTTGCCCCCAGGCAGCCAGGTAATGTTACGACCGAGGACCCATTTTTTCTTCCTATGATGCAGCTAACGCTCTCAGATTAGAAAGCGTTCGGATGTGCGGTCTCAGAGCACGTAAATAATTCCTGGTGACCTATATTATTAATGCGAGAGCATTGTAGGGCTTTGTTGCGTCAGCGATAAGTGTCCGCAAATTTGTCTACACGATTAAGTAGCTCTCTGAACAGCAATGTGTGAAAGTTGAAAGTATGATCGTGACAGACAGTGTGAGATAAAATGTTGCGGTGGGAAAAATTTGGTTGATGAGGTGTAATTAGGTGATGAATTAAACGCGAAAAAAAACACTTAGATGTCAAAATAGCTATGCACGTCGATATAGTACATAGACGTCAGAACAGCCACGGACGTCGTATAGCCTGTGGACGTTTGGCTTCCGAATGGCTCCAATGCGGGTCGCCGCAGTGATCCAAAACTTTTCCGTAGCCCTCCACAACTGCGCCCCTTGCTGTCTTTCTTCTTTCGTTGCCTCCTCCATCCTTTCAAGGCTCTCTTCGTGTGCCTGCCTAGAAGCGTACACTGCTACCTTCGCCAGTAGTCTACACTGGCAGCTAATGGCGTCCTTATAGAGCTGTGGCTGGAAATTTACAAAGTTTACTCCAAACTTTTCCATGCCAAACTTTTCCATGGCGCGAAAAGTCCTCCAGAGTGCGGACATATCCTCCGGTCCATCCACCGGATAGATCCCTGAGTAAAAAGGAGTCGTACGACTGGAGAAGACTCCAAGCTCAAAATTTCTTCTCTCCCCTGTGGAGGGGTTGGACGGGTGCCAGAGGGCGGAAGAGGGACGGTGTAGAAACCGAAATTTGTAAATTTTACGGCCACGTGGCAACAATAGATCACATAATTTGGAGATGCGTTCGTGCCCCTGGGCACAACGCGATTAAAACTAGCGATGAATGGGAGACCACGCTGAGAAGCTCCGACGAAATAACTCGGCGCTTCGCCGTCCGCCTGGCGGCCGAGGCTGAAGACCTCTTCTCTTAGACGGGATCGGATGTCCTCCGGCCGCGGTGCGACAGACTGCCTCCCCGGACGCCTGCGTGCGGACCCGGAGGTGGCTGCCGCGCCATATTCGGCGGAAATAAATGTTCTTCCTCCTCCTCCTTCAGAGGGCCCTGTTGGTTGTTCCTGAGTCCTAACGATTGCATCAATCGTCCCACCTCTTATCAGCTAGCTGCTTATTATAACGGCGCTTTTGTGCCATCATTCGGTTTATAAATACCAGGGGCGTTTTGTTTGGCCGCGCGAGTACTACAACTACTTCCTGCTAGGTGCAGCACCATTTGCTCAAGTCAAGTGGCGTTTGGTGAATGTTCGCCCTAATATAGACTGCAGCTTTTCCTGGCGTTTCCGTCTGTGCTTTTGCTGTTTTATCAGGCATGGAATGGCACTGGTACGCTGTATATCCTGTGACTGAACACAACCGACTATGTTCCTGTGTCAAGAACGCTATGCATGAATGCAATGTCCTGTTCTGTGGATCATCTTCTCCAGTTGCATCATCAAACAGCTCTTGCGACAATGCAGCGAATCTGTTCTTACAACCACTAACAGTGCACTTTTGTTTCGGTCGTCCTGTCCTTTCTAACTCGAGCTTTCGCTTATTTGTCGGACACTTGGAGTAAGTGATTTCATGATCATCATATCTGCATTAGCCGCATTCGAATTTCGCCTCGTCCGATTCTGCCATGCAGCCTGTGTTGACTCCGTATGTACAGAAACTTTACAAATCTCCTTCTCTGCGGCCCCTCTAGCGGTGCACCAGTCTCGGTTTGTACGTTCTCTTGGCATTCTGTCTTTGTATTTTACTTTCGCGCGTGGTCAAAAGAATGCGTGTGCACGTGAAGCGTTCGCACGTGACAAAGAAGAAGCAACCTTCCTGCAGCGTCGGTCATGGATCTCGATCCTCCGGTCAAGGACGGCTCGAAGACGCCAAAGGCGTCCCGAATATCCAGGAAGTCGACAAAGAAAGCACCCCAGCACGCGACGGACACCGAACAGGAGAAGGACTCGTCCAGAGCCTCGCGTAAGAAACGAAAAAGGGGCGCCGAGAGGTCACCCGATCGTCGCAGCGAGAAAAGAACCCAAGAGATCGCCGATGATGGTAAGAAGGCTTCTGACCAGGCAGTCAAGCATGAAGCGCTCGCCGATACATCGACGATTAGAGCAGCATGCGTTCCTGGAACCAACAAAAACGATGAGCAGCCAACGTCGTCCCAGCTCCCGACGACTGAGCGGTGTGACGTCACCGCGGGCCGATTACAACCGCTCGGCCCCACGGAAACAGAGCGCACCATAGTGCCAGCTTCGAGCGAGGGCCAAGCGCCGCTGCCAACAGCAAGCGACGAGTCAGCTGCTGCTGCCACAAGCGGCGTTCCTGGTTACCTCCCCACCGTACCAGCTGAGCAAGTCCAGAGCACTGATGCAGAGCCGCACTACACGACGCGCACCATACGCAAAGCGAAGGCAGACCAAGCGGGCGTCGAGGCTGAGGAAGCGACCAAGCCAAGCTGCCCTGCAGACCAGCCGGACACAAGGTCTCTGAGCGCGCGGCCGCAGCCCACCGCGGAGCGCACTGAAGATGGCAGGAAGCCTTCGGGTTTTCGACTGATGGTAAGCAACGCACTGCGAATAACGAAGGATAGGTTTTAACCGATTTCCATGAGTGGTGACGTCTCTAGCGCTGTACTTCTTTCATCACGGGTCCCATTAGGCCCAAGAAAGTGTACCACAGAGAGCCTGTTGCATTCCAAGTAGGAGAGCTTTTGCACTGTCGCAAGTTCAAGGGCATTTAATTATGTTCATGAGCTCACAAAATTTTTCAGTAAAAATTTGCATTTTAATCCTTCATGAAGGAGGCGTGCGCCAATAACATCACTTTGAATCAGAGAGTATATGTCCCACCATTGCTTCTACTTTGTTCTGTTGTTTCCCACTCGCTGTCGCTTGCTGCCTGCCGATTGTGGCCTGAAGCTCCGTATTTTTAAAATTGGCTGGTGTCTGTCCTGCATTGCTGCATTGCCGTTTTATGGCACGTTTTAATATTTTCGTGGAGGATATAACCGAGAGTTTTTGCTAAGAAAAGGTTAGAAAAAAACTATATTTACTTGAACGCACACTGCACACAGGAAAACAAGAAACGCTGCTGAAATGCTTCGTTCCCAAATGGGAAGTAACAGGCTTTAGTGTCTGCTAGTCAGAGCAGGTACAGAGAATTTTGCACGTTTTTAATCAGTACGGTTACATTCAACAAGCTTTATATAGTTAATAACTGATGCATGCAGATCAGTTAATAATGCAGTTCATTATCGAGCATTATGAACAAACGGTGTGCATACCGTGAGATTTAAACGCAGATCATAGGCAAAAAAGCTCAAGGGACGCGCGTTCTCGGAAAAAATTTACTCCAGCTTTGCGCCACAGCCCAGTCGCCTGGTATTGTTTCTGGAGGCTACAGCATGAACGTCCTCTCATACCTTGAGACCTTTTAGGCGAGTGGATTACTAGACTGCTCCGAAATAAACTATTTGCGTGATATTCGCATCCCATAAAAGTTTTGTGCCCGTAAGAGGGGACAGTGGGGCAAAACGTGGCACAGAGCAAAACGCGACATCTTGTTACTTACCACCCCGTCGCATTTAAATGAGCTAACATGCTACTTTGGAATTTATGCGATGACCCCCGCACGTGCAACATCGGAAGCGGCTGAAAGGGCGCAGCATTTTGTCCTTTAGATTTTCAGAAATGAGTAGTTAAATGTACTTCGTGTCCTAGGTTAGTGAAGTTAGTAATTACAGTCGTTTATTCGTGTAATGTTATTACTGATGATGCCTGTTATCATGTTATGATGCCTGTTATGATGATGCCGGTCATCTTATTATTGATGACTACTGTTGATGCAGATCATAAAGGAAAGGAATAGAGTTACAAAATTTACAAGGGTGAAACTGCAAGTTACAGAAACGAAGTCACACAGACTAATAAATGACTTTAACTTAATTGAAAAACAACCTCACATAGAGAAAGAACTCTACAGTACCGTGCGTATCGACTAAATCCATCAGTTAAAGCTTAGGTGCTGAGAAAGATACATGCTAAGCACAGAGGCTCTACTTAGACGTATGTCCAAAGCTTTTGCGCCCCATTTTTTGGGTTCCAGAAACAAAGAAGCTAGAGCGACAGCCTATGTCTCGAGTCGGCTCTAAAAGATTGCCTATAGCAGTTGATGGGGCCAAATTCCTATTCCTTCATTGCTGGCATGAGTAATGTGGTGATTTTACTCAGTCGGTCTTGTGCACTGTTATATTTTAACCCACGGAGTGGGACAAAAGGCGACATTTTGAAGATTTAAATTTAACGATATTTGACTGTGTCCCAGTTAAGAAGTACCCTTCATATTTGGCGAACGTGATGGCAGAATGCTAGGGAATTAGTGGGAAATATTTCTTTTTCTTACGTCTGAGAAAAAATACGGCGATCGTTTGCATATGTATGCCCCGTTTTGCCGCACTCTCCCCAAGCAGTCTACAAAAAAAAAACGTAATCCTTTGTTTGCGACACTCGTGCTTCATTCTTAATGCCCACCTGACTAAGCAAAAGGCCCCGGACAAAACGAGATGTGCCTTGTCTTTAAGCAGTGTGGAGAGCCGAGAATTTTAATAGAACATAAATGAAAAAGGGTTGTGACCATGAGCAATAAAAATTTTAATCCAGGAGTTTTTACTTTTATGAATCATTAATTTGTTACAGAAACCTCAATTAAGCCTTTATGAAACCTGAGTCACATCGGGTTCGATCCCGGCCGCGGCCATCGAATTTAGATGGAGGCGAAATTCTAGAGGCCTGTGTACTGTGCGATGCCAGTGCACGTTAGATAACCCCAGGTGGTCTACATTTCCGGTGCCCTTCAGTACGGCGGCCCTCATAGCCTTCGTCGTTTGGGATGTTAAACCCCCGTAAACCAGGAAATGTATTTTGTATGGCTCAGGTTTAAGAAAGTCTTCATTGAGGATGCGGTAACAGACTCATGATTATTAGAAATGAGTATGCTTGTATCTAAATTTTTTATTGCTCATCATTGCAACGTTTTTTCATTTGTGTTCTGCTAAAATTTTCAACTCTGCACACTCTTTAATCAAGGGCACATTTCATTTTGGCCGGGACCTTTTGCCCTGTTAGATGGACATTAAAAGCAGGAGTGTAGCAGACAAAGAATTTTTTTATATAGCTTCATGTGCTTTCTGATATATCGCACATACAAAACTCTTGACCCCGAAATAGCGGCGGCCCGATTGATTTTGCTCGGGTGCACCCTTTCAGAGCCCTGAGGTCCCCAAGAGGCGCGTCTGCGTCAAATGTTGCGCCGGGACATCCTGCCTGCTGGTAGCCATCTTCGCCACTGTGCTTCTGGCATTTCGAGCCCCATCCCATGAACGCCACTACGAGACCTGCGACACGCTGGCATGCGCCGCCTACTCGAAGCGGCTACAAGAGTCCATCAACTCCTCCGTGAACCCTTGCGACAGCTTCACACATTATGTATGCGATGGCTGGAACAGTCGCTATGAAGCCAGCGTCAACGACATTGCGCTCCTGTCCGCTCTCACTCGAATGTACCACATTGTTCGAGATATGAACGTACCCAAGAGTGGTCAAAATATGATGCAACGCGCTGCAGCTTTCTACCTCAGTTGCGAATGCGTTGGAAGAGCCCGCTGCAACGAACTGCTACACGTCGCGCTGGCGCTGGAAGGAGCGAACATCGTGTGGCCTCTCAAGGCGCGCCGTCCAGATTTTCTACGCTCCCTGCTGCACGTGTCGATCAAACTTCGTTGGGCAGGCATCCTTACTTTCGATGTAATCAATACTAAGCGAAAAAAGTACCTGCTGCTGCGACCACCGCAAGCGTTCTTCATATTAGGCCGCAGGGCAAGGGAGCAACTTCGTTCCCCTGGCAGCAGGGAGCATTATTTCGAGGTATTGAAAACAAACTTCAAGGCCGCAAGTAGCACTGCAATTCACGGTGATCTGGTGACATTTGAAGAAACACGAAATGTCGAACGAAAGATATGGGACATGCTTTGGAAAAACGCTGCCGCACATCCGACGTTCAGGATGAAAAACGACCTTTTCTACAATTCCGTCCCAAACCTCACGCTGGAGCGGTGGAAGCGAGTTTTGGCCGACTATGGAGTGTCGTTGCGTGAGGATGAAGATGTCGACTTCCTGAGCGATTCAGTGCCCTTCGTTGGTACCTTCCTGAATTTGTGGAAGAAGTACGGGGAGGAACAGATGCACCTTCTGATGTCCTGGAGTACGGTTCAGGTGGCGGCGTTGTTTGCGAACCAGGAGCTGCTAGTCAACTTCTACGGCACCGAGCAGAAGGTGCAGCTCATACACCGGGCGTTCTGCTTCAGCAAAACTTTCATCCTCACCGGCGATACCCTGCTTCACAGGTGCGTTGTAGTGTACAGTACTCTAATAGCGATAGTTCGGCGATAGTTCGCGGCTTTTGTCTATCAGCGACCATACCTCGGCAAAATCACGAGTGCTCACTCAGGCTCACTCACAAAACTTTGGTCAACCTACGTGCTCACTGAGCCTCACACTCATAAAGGCCTCGGCACATTCGAACTCATAAACTCACTCATTTACGACTACAACTCTCTTCGGCTCACTCAAACTCACTACCCATCAGGTGTCAAGAACTCATAACGAGTCACGAATCACTCACACTCGCAACGCATCAAGGCTCACTCAATCATTTCAACTCACGACTCATTTGATCTCACTCGCTCATTTCGATTCACTACTCATCTGGGCTCACTCACATTGACTCACGACTCATCTGGGCTCATTTAAGTGCAATAACAATTACGAGCGTACAGTAAACGCGACCGGTTAGACTACGATTTATAATAATCTCAATGTGAGCACGGATCACCACGACTCAAATCATGATTTGAATGTGAGCCCCGACTCACCTCGACTTAGGTCGTGATCTGAACTTCAGCTCGCACTCACCTCGACTCAGATCATGATGTGAACGTGCGTCTGGACTCACTCACGACTAGGATCATAATCTGAACGTGAGTCTAACTCCCTCACGATTCAGATCGGTATCTGAAATTAGAACAGTGAGCTCGGATGAGTCGATTCATGAGAGTTCGCCCACCTGTGTCAGCGACCCATAATCAAGTTTTTGAACAAGCCGGTTCCAAGACGCGCGCAAGAATGACGATCTGCTTTTCGTCAGGATTCCGTAGCAAGCTTCATTTACCAGTCCTTTACAACCTAACTGAGGCAGACAGACAGACAGACCGACAGACAGAAAAACTATTTGCTGCAAGTGAGTAATTCGTATGTCGAAGGGGTTAGTTCGCTTAGGTAAAAAAGGAATGGTGTGTACATTAAGAACTGTCTGCAGTCGTTAGGCGTACAAACTACCTCCAAAATAATTATGATGTTTTTCATCACACCTAGCTTTCTGTGTAGCTGCGCAATCGTTGGGTCCAAGAACAGCGCAGCAAAGACAATAAAAATAAGCGTAGTTCACAGACTCATCTGTCAACATAGAACCGCCGGGTAAACAACATAGAACCGCCGGGTTGAAGATATTAACAGCGCGTGATACAATCTTTTGTAATGCGCTTGTGTTATTCGCAATATAATCTAGTGGACGTCCGTACTTCGTCGATTTCAGCGGAGTCCTGGGTATGTCAGGAACTTCTTGGGATGAGCGAGGAGCGAAACATGCCGGACGGGCTTTTCGTTCATAGCTTCTCGCGCTTATCGAAGAATATTGGATTTACTGCTGTAACACTGGCGCGTGCACTGCCGTAACTTCGCTCGCTGCGTTCGCTATTCCCTTTCCTTCTCTCCATAGACTAGAGTGAAAGTAGCTTGTCTCTTCTCAATTCTTTCACTCAACTCTTAACGTTTACGCTGTGTGTCACGGTCAACAGTCAAGAATGTACTGCCGTAGTGCCCTCACTCTTGTGTACATGCCCGCTTTGCGCTGAGCGGGGTGTCATGACGATATAAAAAATGAGAAAGAACTAAACGGCGGGCTGCCTCCTGAACCCTCCAAATCTTCAGCTTCATTTTAACATTACGCCACGGGACGAAAGTGACACATAGCGCCCATTTTCAGGTTCAGCGATGCCACTCTCCCTGGGGATATTCGGCCTCAAGCACGGGCGCTGATTTTGGACGTCCGTCAGTCTCTTCATGAGCGGCTTCTCCGCTGGAAGCTTTTTAATGAGCACGTGACTGTGGTCCACGACTGGAACTCCACCTCTGTTGCACTGCAGTACTTCGACAAACCGGCAGGAGAGGACTACGCCGGCAAATCAGGTATGTATACGCGCAGTAGCCACCCGGATAAAGACTTGCCTGAAAACAGTTCCCGTTAGTCCTAGAGTTTCCCTGCGGGCAGTCAAGTTGGAGTATATGTCACAGAAAATGAAGCAGTTCATTAACGCCCAAAGTTCTAAATTTCTCTGATAGCCCGGTGGCTGCAAGATTTGTTCCTGTTTCTAAATCCGGTGACACTACAAATCCGTACAAATATACAGGGCCATTTCACCTACCTGTGCTGAATCGAATATCATTGGAAATATTCTGAAGCTCCTTGTAACATTCATGGGCAAAAACAATCTAATCGATTCTAAAACGCGGCTTTAGGAAAAGGCTACCAACTACAACTCAATGATAAACGAATCTCCTCTGTACGTCCAAGACGTCCACAGGACATCCAGGGGAGATTTAGTGCCCAATGAGAACGTACTTGTTGAAAACTATTCATGGCCTCACATTCGCTTTTGACAAACACAGCCACGATGACGCCTTGTTCCTTTAATCAAACGCTTTTGGTGCCAAAGCAGTTATGCGCTCACCAAAGCCAACCATGAATCTTTCAACCGATCTTACGGTCTTCAGCCGTTGCCTGGTAAGAGCCACGCCCAGTTAAGTTTCTCGCGCGTGAAGTAAAAAAAAATTAAATGAATTAGCCCTGACTGGGGTTTGTACCCGTGCTGGCGCGAAGAGGTTAACTTCGCTGGTCAGTGCAACAACGCACTATGATACCACCTCATCCGAACATGCCTCGTGTTAAACTGCAACACACACTCGCGCTATGCATTGCACATCGTGGTCTTCATCAACTTCGATCTGCAACGCGAACCGATCAGATAAGCTTAACCTCGACCAGAGCTTAACCCGAGTCGAATATCGTCGACAGACGAGCCGACGGCCAAGGAAAGTAAAACCATCAGCCAATCAGGCTAAACACATGCTTTTGCACGTCTCCTAGGTATAACTGCGTAAAACCATATTTTTTAAAACGCGTTGCACTCAGAAAATATGCTCAAACTAAAGCGCTTGCTTTTCTGTCATACTGTTTCAAAGTGGTTGAAATATCTTCCAGGCCTGTATCAGTAAGTGCAATTCTAAGGCCACGCAGCAGGCCTTTCTATGGTAACGTCTGGTGTGCAGTATGGACCGAGGAAATGCGTGTGGACCCATCGTAGTTCTAGTTACATCAGCGACCTGACGTCTAATCTCAAAGCAACAGTTCATACGAACGCAGGGGCTGCATTATTTAGAAAAATTAGGCCGCCTGAAGATGATATAATTCTCAACCATAGAACAGCGAAATGGGGCTTGGTATCAAAGATGACGTCTAATCTCGATAAATGTTTACAACCACGTCGAGAAAAATCAACCCCTTCCTTGGGTTAGGTGAGTGTTGGTTTCTGTTATGAATGCACTTACATATTGTACGAGTATGTGCACGCACTGCAGATGTGCTCTGACACTTTCACGTGCGCCCTTTCCCGCTTTACTCATCGCTTTTGCCGAGCGCCTCGCCTGCGTTCGGCGATAACCTTGAATGCCTTTTCTAAATATGAACGCTTTTCTAAATCAATTACTTTCCAGCCCACGCAGATGATATTCTCATTGGTCCGCACGTGATTGCTTGAGGATTATGTTTTGCGACTTACTGCAACTGAGGGCTACGCTGGGCCTGCTGGCTTTTAGGAAGTGTCCTGTAAAACGGAGAGTTGAGCTAGTTGGTACATGTTTCTTGGAAAAAACAGCGCTAAACGAAAGGACAACGAAAAAATTGGAGGCTTATCACGGTTAAGCCCAGTGGATGCGAAGCATGTCCTTAGTGTTTGGAGGCATCTTGACCGCATACACGCCCGCCGCAAAGACGCTGGCGCGGTTGCGGGCACAAAGACTGACGCGACGGCGGGCGCGCGCCGCCTCATCCCTGGCGTGACGTCACATCACGTGATGCAGCGATGGTGGCGCCGCTGCCGCGTCGCGCGCGACGGTGCGAACCGAAGCGTGGAGGCCTCCGCCGGGCGACGTCCGACGGCGCGATATGAGGCCGCATCTGCAGCCGGTGTGACGTCATCACGTGACGTCCCATCATGTGATCACACTTCAGGGTCAATGGTGGCCACCGCCGGGAGGCGACCGACGGCGCGGTATGAGGCCCCATCTGCAGCCGTTTTGACGTCATCACGTGGCGTCATGTCATGTGACCTACTTGAAGGTCACTTGAAGGTCAATGGTGGCCACCGCCGGCCGTCGCGCGAAGGCCCGAAACCTACGTTAATATGCTTCGCATAAAAGAGCACAACAGGACCGGCGCTGACTATCATCAGTCAGCGCCGGTCCTGTTGTACTCTTTTTCGTTGTCCTTTCGTTTAGCGCTGTTTTTTCCATGAAGTCTCCTGTGGAGATGGTGCTGTGCAGTGCGTCGAGACAGGTCACATGTGGACGTAGTACGAATGTATACCGTTTCCGTTGCCGGATTACAGATTCCAAGGATGTCAACCAGGACGGCTTGGTGGACATGGGCGGGTCGCTGGTGGCCAACTGGCAACTCGCCGCTCGAGCTTCGTTCCGGAACCGTTCTTCCCGGGGTCTGTCCAAGGTTATCCAGGAGCTGGGACTGTATGTACTCCACGCTGATGTGGTGGAACCCGACGTGTCCCTGCTGCCGTACGCCTTCAGCTTTCCATACTTCGATCATGGTGCCACTCACGCCCTCAACTACGCCGGGATCGGCAGTCGCTTGGCGGAAGCGCTCAGTCAGCTCTTCCTCTGGGCCTACTTCACGTCCCATAAGCCATTACGTGCCTTCAGGGACCACTTTAATTGCATGGAGAACGCCACATCCAATGAGGTGAGAGTAGAGCCTAGCCATTCTGAGTTGTTAGCAGACTACCAGAGTATTCTGTGTAGTCTTGGACGCCTCACTACCTCCTCCTTGGCGACAGAGTGGAATAATGCTGTCGCACCGAAACAATCTCCTTAGCATTCAGCTTGTTCTATTCATATATTGCTTTACCCTTCTCCGCGCTGTGCGGGTTTTCCAGGAGAAGGCGCTCAAAATGGAACGCGGAGAACTCCTTTGACGTCCGCTTTTTCGTTCTTGGCCCTTTGCGCGACGGGATCGCGGCGAGTTGAGAACAGAAATGCCGTGTTACAGCGCACGAGCAACGGGAAAACATGGTGATATGCCGGAGCTGAATCGGGGATGAAGGCGGTGCACGAGCAATAATCTGGAGTGGTTGATACTGCGTTCTTCACAATGCCCTTGCTTTATTAGTTTTCTCTTAATGGGCTAGCTTTTTTGCTCCTCAGCGTCAATCCCCGTTAATAATAAAACGAGCTGATCAACAGTACTGGACATGAAGTGTTGCCCTCTCCGTGTCTCCATGGTTTTTGAGCGAAAATTAACTTATGATGGAAGATAAGGGCAGACGTCTGGCATCGAGCACGTTGACGCGTCATTACTCCCTTATATTTTGTGTTACTAACTTCAAACACTCGCATCTGAAGCTCGAAGCATGACTTTTCTTGCTAACGTGTGCATATTGGGTCACACTATAAAAAAAGCATGATAGCAGAGCAGGTCAATTTCAGCATTGGTACAACTTTCTAATAAAATCAATCTAAATTATTTCCAGGAAATAGTCTCCTTACAGGGTGTCAGTCCTGTAGAGAGGAACTTTCTAGCAAACGTTTCTGGCAAATCGACAATGACACAATATCTCTCGCGACATTCTCTCGCAACTCGGGCGTGCCTCAGGGACAGCAGGGACGCAGCCGGTTTCGAAAGCTTGTTACCGCACGCTACGCCTGCAAGCAATGCGTGCGAGTCAGCATACCGACGTCCAGCTCTGCGGCTGCAGTATCTCCCTCTAAATCGCATATCACTGCGCACTTTTCCTGTCAGCCCAGACCCAATGAGCGCTGAAACTCCCACGGACGTCCACAGGACGTCTAAGGGAGTTTCCGTTTCCATAATTCTCAAAAAATTAACGGGTCAGTATTGGCAAGCCCGTATAGATATATGCAATCGGAATCAACGAAGGTGATCAGTAGAGCATGTGCACTTTGATAAAGTGCTCTGGTGCAGTTTATATTTGCAAAAAGACGGTCTACCGTAATGTCAAAAGCGCAGACTGATGGTCGAGTTGGCGTTGCATTGCACACCACGTACCTATCTTCCTCTGTGTGCGTTCGAACGTAGGCTGCACCGCAATATCGGCGGCCGCAACATTCCGAACTTCATCAAAGTTTCCGGTTTGAATATTCACTCTCGCAGATCGACCAGAATTCATTTTTGCCTTACCTGGAGCCCCTCTCCCTGAAGACTGCTCTGTACGCGTACCGAGCGCGCAACGCCGCGACAGACGTTCGTGTCCGCGGCCTGGAGTTCCTGAACCCAGAGCAGCTCTTCTTCGTCGCAGCGTGTTACGTGCGCTGCGCGAGGACCAGCGGGCCTCCGGGCGTCGCCGACGGGAAGTGCGACAAGGCGTTTCGACACGTCGCCGAGTTTGCTGATGTGTTCGGATGCGCGCCAGGCACGCGCATGAACCCGTCGCACCGCTGTGAAATTTTGTGACCCCTTCGTGTGGTTTTTTGACTAGCGTGTTGTTGTGATTTTAGTGATTAACAGGGAAAACTTTACTGAATGTTCGTCAAGACAACCGAGCCTGCTACTCCTAGTAGAAAATTTGTGAAACGAATTGTAAATGGTGGCACTGTTACCGCTACAGACAGTCTTTACATGTGTATGTCTGACAGTAATCGCCACCGTAGTGTTATATGCAAGCAGTCAAACGCCACAAAATTACGGAAATCTTTCGGCAGGGAATTGCACTTAGTGAAGGCATTATATCACCGTCAGGAAGGCTAAGGTTTCATTATTTTTTCCTTGGCAAATTCTGGGCGAAGTACATGACACTGAAGCAGTTGGATTTCTTCGTTTGAATGGCATCCAGTTTGTATATTACTCTGCGTAACAAAGAAGAAATGCCAGCGGACTGGAAGTTTTTTCGATTAATAAATATTGATACATCATCCTTCACTCAAATCTTCATTTTTGTCTTAAGCCTCTGTTTTCCTATCTATGGAGATATTTGAAAAGGATGTTAAAAGAAAGGCAACGCCTGGTGACACCAGCGAGGAGGGGGGGGGGGGGGGATGGATCATTGCTGCCACGCACGGAAGTACGTCACAACGAAGTTAAAGGGACACTGAGGAGAGCACTATTAATATATTTTTTATAGCAAAATCCGATAGTTCGGCATGTCATGGCTTTGTTGCCACTTGGCCGGCAGCGAAAAATGCATTTATTTCTAAGAAATTTGGATTCGAAGTTGAAAAGGTTTTTCCCGCCGCTGTGATTCAAACTTGGGATTCGGCTATGACGACAGAGGACTAAGTGACGTGAAACATGACGTGACATGACGTGATGCAGACTCCGTGATTTCTGGCTGCCAGCAGTGCGTCCTAGCAGCAGCCGAAAAGAAAGCTACCGCCGGCCGCACGTTGAAGGCATCTATCGGCTATTGCGGCCGTCGCTACAGTCGCTTCGCTTACGTTTGCACCGGCGTTTTGCGAGCGTTACGATGGATCTCGTTCTCGAAGTCGTCAATGAAGTTCTCGCAAATAGACACCTTTAGCATACCGTGTACCTTGATACCGCTAGCGGAAAACCGGGAGCCCGCCTAACGCCGGCGAGCAGGCGCTGATTGGTCCCGATGCCACAGGCGAGCGCGTAGCTGACCGGCACGTGGCGCCATCTGCCGACGTCAAGGAGATTTGCGCATGCATTGGCTGCGCCTCAGTGATTTGTGCTCTCGTGTCCTAGCGTTGCTAGAACCATTGGTTCTAGCAACACTGTTTTGTTATATGACGTCATGACGCTTGTACTTGCGAGTTTGGCCTGTGGCGGCGATACCTGTATTTTGGTTCTTGCTCTTTTCTACGTTACAAGAGCTTTGTTGTCAGTATGAGTGGCGTTTTTGTAATCAGGAGCTGGTATTCAGTCGATACAAGCCAACTTCAATTTCTCCTCAGTGTCCCTTTAAAAAAGAGGGCGCATAAAATCAACATTAACTTTTAGAGTATTCAGATACAGCTTAAATACTCACCTTTAATCATACAACTGTTAGGTTTTGTTTCTATATTTAGTTCAAAAGTTTTTAAAGCGCATGAGCTGAGGCATAGTCGAGGCGATGCGGCGGCCATGGCTTGAGGCGGAGTTCGCACACATGAACAGCAGAAAATGAATTTCGTCCAGACCTCCAGCTCGAAGGCATTTAGTTCTCCCATACGGAGATACTCGATGCCTAGCAAGCGTACGAGAGCGTACCCCATGCCGTGCTTTTACCGATGTTTTTGCCTCTTTGTCGGACGTGGAGCCTCCGGAGTTTCTGCTGGCCAACGTTCTACGCCTCTGTGAGCAAAAAAAAGGTCGCCGTGCACTTCGTCCTCGATCGGCCCCATCGCAGTGAAGAAAGGTCGCCGCCAAGGATGTCTGCTGTCACCACTTGTATATTCCATATCGCGAGCATCGAGCGCGAGCTGCTTAGCTCGCAGATTGATTTCCGTCTCAGCTGGCATGGATGACGACCGCCGCGGACGATCTAGCGCTGCCTGTGGAATACGCCCCGAGGGTTTGCAATTTCTGCTAAACTGCCATAATGCGGTTACTCGTCTGAACCCGCGGCTCAGTTCCAAGAAGTCTGTGGTTTTCTGTTTGTCTGGAACCAACACGGTGGATTAAGAATTAACCTTGGAAAATAAGACCTTCCCCCAGAGTTTATAGTTCCGACGTCTGAGAGTGGAGATGTTTGCTGAAAATCCGTTACGGCCTTCACAAGGCTACCGACAAGCTGCCTTAACCTTCCGTGGCGCCGATTTGATCAGCCAGGAGAGTATGCTATGCTGAATGTGTGGGCAAGCAGACAAAAGTGCGGAACAGTTGGCTTCCTGCTGCCAAGGGCTTTCTAGTCCACCACGGGTGACAAATTCTACAGGCGTTTGGGTCACGATTTCGCACCCATCCAGAGGAACTGGATCGCGATCACAGCAGCAAAAGTAATATCCGAGCCCCAGTGGAGACCATCGAGAAGCACCTTGCTGGGTGTGGCTGCTGTGTGCCGACGATACTAGGAGCACCTCTAAAAACACTGGTTGGGGGTGTCATGTGGCAGCAGTCACTGAAATGGCCACCAAGCTTGCGATGTGCTGCTGTCATTTCCGTTCCAGTTGTTTGTGCGTGTGTGTGTGTGTGTGTGTGCGTGTTGGTGCGCGTGGGCGCGCGCGTGTGTGTATATGTGTGTGTGTTCATGCGTGTGCTTGCATTCTGTTTACGGAGTGACTAGTTGTGTGTGCACTGTGCATGTGTTTGTGTACTCTGGCTGGGCACCACACCAGCTGTGCTCGTCTGATTCAAAGCGCAAGGCCACAGTCATCATCAGGCTGTCTCGGCTAACTGGGCTCTCCACTGTACCGTAAGGCTGAAACAATTTTCATGCAGGATCTTAGAAGATTTGGCGTGCATAGCAATTTCGTGGAGTGCAATTTCTAACTACGTACAGGGCTTTGATGGCGCACTGCGCTCGATGCCACTGTGATGCATCAAGCTTTTTGAAAGCAAAAAAAGTTCTTTGCGCCCGCCGCTCAAAATGTTTTTTTGAGAGGGAGGTTATGGAGATTGTGTGACGCCTTCAAGTACGAACGACTTGAAGTGTTCTGGAGCCAGAAGGTTTGTCTGGCTTTCTTTGATTACTGTCACACAAAGCGAAATGCATATCTGCACATCTTTTTGTAAATAAGCTCTCCAGCAGTGCGGCCTTCAATAAAAGCCTTTAAGTTTTTCACGCGAACGCAGCCTCTGACTGAACCTTTGCACATCCTCATGCGCTCAGATATCCCGACCATGAATCTTGTCAACCGATCTTTCGGTCTTTGCCTAGCAACAGCGACACCGCATTAAGTTCGTTGTGTGGGAAATAATGAAATAAATATTGCCGCGACTGGAATTCGAACGTCCAGCATCGCGAACAGGTCCGCTTCTCTGGCCAGGGCTCTAGAGCACTATGCTATCGCCACAGCCGATCACGCCCCGAGCTAAACTGCAACACACTCTTGCACTCTCCATTGCACATTGTCGTCGTCATCAGCTTCCGGGCGCGAATAGATCGGATCACCTTAGCCTCGATCAGAGCTTTAAGCTAGTCTTATATCCTTGCCGACGACCCAGCAAAGCAAAACCATGAGCCAGTTAGGTTAAACATATGCTTTCGCAAGTCTATTCTGGTTAGCTATGTTAAAACCCTACCCTTTTTCGTCTGTGGTCACAATAATTAGACCATTATTTCTTGTCTGACAAAGTGGGAACTGCAGTTGGAAATGGTGCATTGCAGATCTTGGTTGCACATACGAGGATGTATGCGCGGCCGTAAAATTCGTGGACTGAGTGAAGGTAGCTTTGGGTTCTGTTTCTCGAAGCGCTTGAACAGATTCTTCTAGGATATTAACAAGGAAAAGCTATGCACTACATTTTCCTAGCTGTGTCTTTGCAAGTTTTTCTTTCTTGAGTTCTTTTCGCAAAATTGTTTCTTCTGCTGCTGTTCCATCCACTCTTCCAATTTGAACCACTGCAGTGGGTTAGCGGCCTTACCGCGGCGCCTGCCCATGTCGGTATGACTACTGCCAAGGAGAAATTCAGAAATCCTCATTTTCTGTGAATTGCACGTGCACCCTAAAGAGCCCCAGGTGGTCAAAATTAATCTGGACCCATGATATGTCATCCCTCATTGCTCGCGTGTCACTGACGGATGGGAAGTGACACAATTTACAATTTAAATTTTTTCCAGTTTCTAAGGAGCTCAAGTTAGTCTTGTGTCTGAAGAAGTTTATGTACAATCCCTCCATATTAGAGTAGGAAGTCATTTACACGCATTCGCGTTTAATTGTTATGTACGAAGGTGACCGGTGCCCTAGGTGGAGCACAAAACTACGTGGGAACACGTAATTTCCTCCTCCTCATTATCCGTCGAGAGGATAGAGGAGGCCAAACAAAACGCCTCAAATATCCGAGTTCTAAGGCACTTTAGCTGAGTCCTAGAGCCAAAAATACTCTGGTGATATGAGTAACTTTGCAATTGTTTAGTCCCTTAGGTATGCCTGCAGTGCCAAGTTTAAGAGAAGAACCTTGCTTGTTTGGCGGAAAGGCTCTTGGGAAAGCTGAAGAAAAAAGGCTACACTTTCTCCTCAGGGGCACCGGGAAGAGACACGAAAGAAGGTCGTGTCCATCCCGTACCTGTACGGTGTCTTTCTTCGTCCAAAAAAGATCGCGGCATGACACAATGTGCAGGTGGTGTTCTCCGCTCATAAAGTTTGGAAAGTGTCTTGTTTCTCTGCAAACCAACGGGCGGTTTTGCCACACACATGTCTGAGTTCTTAGCGATGCAATAACCTTCGAAAATTTCTCTGCCTATCTGCTGGTTACTACTCTTGCATGCTTTTGAAGTATTATGCAAGTCCGGCAAGGAAGGGTGATCTTCATGTTCTTTGCATTCATAGCAGTAAGAAACTCGCCCAATAAAGCGTTCTGGCAAATTTAAAGCAAGAACAATTTGGCTGCAGAAGCGATCTTTTGTTGTCGGGCTCAGCCCAAATCTATGCACTTACTCGAAGGGAAACAGCGTAAATGGGCTGCCATCATGAAAAAAGACAATTATATATGCAAAGAATTTATCAACTCTTATTTCTGGCCTCTTCCAGAAAGGACGTTTAAAGGTGCGCTATGTCGTTCATTAGTTTCAAAAAAGGGGTGGTGTGTAAGATTCCTTTGTCGTGCGGAAAGACATACTATGGTCGAACGGCTAGGTGCATAATCGTCTGACTAACAGGACACGAAAATTCCCTTGAGAAGAAAAAGTCCCCTTCTAACCTCGTGTTGTACTTCTACGAATGCAAAGAACATGAAGATCATCCTTGCTTGCCGGACTTGCATAATACTTCAAAAGCATGCAAGAGTAGTCACCAGCAGGTAGGCAGGGAAATTTTCAAAGGAAATTGCATCGCTGAGAACTCAAACACGTGTGTGGCAAAACCGTCCGTTGGTTTGCAGATAAACAAGACAGCGTTCCTTGATAAGTGCTTTTGCTCTCCATTGCAATCCTTGATGCTTTCCTGTCTTTTTGTTTCATTCAAGTGTCACGCGTTTCCACCTTATTTATTTCCCGAGTTTTCCATTACATCTTCAGTTGTTAGACAGTGACCGGGCCATCTCCACTTTCGTTGGTCCTTTGTCTGTTTTGCGCTGGTCTTAAAGATGAACTACATCCAACTCGACCCATAGAGCGTACTGGCAAATTTAAAGCAAGAACAATTTGGCCGCAGAAGCGATTTTTTCTTGTCGGGCTCAGTCCAAATCTTCGTACGTACTCGAAGCGAAGCGGCCATCATTAAAAATGACAAATAATTATGCAAAGAATTTATCAACTCTTATTTGGGGCACCCGCGAACAACCGAAGCATTCCTTCTCGAACACGTTGTAAAGGAAAAAATATAGGGAAGAATGAATAGAATTATACAGAGCAAATAGAATTCAATACAGAAAGAAGGAGCGAATATGTTTATTATGAGAGTAGAGACAAATAGGAACATAAACACGATGTTCACAGTAGAAATGCAAAAAACTGAAGCAAGATGTTCTCATGCTATAGGTCTAGCCGCGCTTTTCTGCATTAGCATGAATTCAGCGCAGCAAGGACCTTATTTATTGTGGTGCTTTGCATGTCGTGGCGAATAAGGAGCACAAAGAGACGATCAAGACCTCCCGTTAACTCCGACAAGGTTCCCTCAGTACATCATCTCGCTATTCACCCCCTCCCTAAAAACATGTATCCAGTTCACCACCAGGCTCGATGCGCAGGCCGCGCCTTGCATAAAACACTTGAAAACGAACCTGCTGTAGTCTATGCAGACTTCGCAGCGTACTCCCACCCATCACCTTACGCATTTTGCGTACTCTCCAGAAACCTACAACATATGACAACAGGCTCCGTCAGGGCAAACACCTCGATAGAAGCCCCAGAAGCAGCCATCGCGATAGCGATATCGTCTTCCACTGCAACTGTTATTTAGGAGCGATTCAAAAACCGCCATTCAAAATTTTTCCCGCGGGCAGATACATGCTCCCGCCTATAAAATTCCACGTCCAAGTAGTCTGAGTACCGGCCCATTCGGGCAATGCCGGAAACGAGGCGGCCTATTCCGCTGCTCGAGCGTACGTAAAACCGAGGTAATGGGGGCGGTGTGGGTGAAAAACTTTTTTAATACTCGAAGAGAGTTTGGGGGTCAGAAGACCCCGCTACGTGGTCGTTATCCTTAGTCCGGGACACCGCACGACGAGGCCCCGTCTAGCGCCCGCTTTAATAGAGCTTTTTGGGACTCCAGTGGGGAGCAGTTGAGGAGCGCAGTCTCCCAAGCCTCTCGGGTGGGGGAAGGGGGAAGGTGAGGATTCTGAGTACGTGCCCACACCATGTGAAAGATATCGCAGTTCACTCCACAGTGCGGGCTCGGATCAAAATGTTCGGATCAAAGTGTTTGGGGATGGCAGACAGAGAAGAGTTACTGTCTGCAGGCGCCACAGAGTTCGCTCCTCCACCTTACTCAGCCCCTTGGCAGGTGCCAGGTAGAGGCGATGGCTGTCGCTGTAATGAATGAAGATTTCGCGGAACCGCAGAAGCGGTTTATGAGTTTCTGAGCCAGGAAAGCTAGGATGAGGAGCCCGGTGTGTGAGCGCTCGGGCGGCCGCATCAGCGGCCTCATTGCCTCGTAGACCCTGGTGGCCAGGAGCCCAGATTGCGGTTGTGCGAGTTGGATCGGCGGGAGGCCGTCTTAAAATTTGAGAGGCAAGAGGTGACATTTCGCCTGGAAGATAGTGTTCACAGGCCCGGTGAGAGTCTGTGATAATCGTTCTCGATTTTCGATCGGCGGCCGCGAGAGCTATTGCAATTTCCTTCAACTGCGCGGCGCCTACTGAAGACCCAGACAGCGCGATGTAACCGGCTGATCACATATCACGACATCACAATCAGCTACCGCGAATAATGTCAACTTAATCCCCGCCGCACACATCCGTGACAAAAAAAAACAAACAAACGAACTGATGATTTATTCACTGAAAACTTTATTTAAACAATGGAAATTACTGGAGCCTTGGGTGGTCCGCCTATTCCTGCAGCCCACTGGCCTGCGCCGCAGCGTGGGCCCTGCGAACCAGTCCTGGTTGCTGGTCGGGGTCCTCGATGTGCAGAATGGCCTCCAACTGCTGCGAAGTCTTTCGGTTTTGGTTTTTCGTAGCCGCAGACAATAGGGATTTCCAAATAATTCGGACCGAATCAGGCAAGTACCCCACCTAAATGTGGCATAAAACAAAACTGACCGCCAAATGCAACCTCTGTGCGAAATTTGAGCCCGAACAAACGTGCGGTTAGGCCGAGAGAGTTTTTTTTTTCGATTTTCTCTGATTTACGCAACAGTCGGTAGAGTTTTGTTTTGGTTTTGTTTTGTGGGTTTATCGTCCCAAAGCGACTACGGCTATGAGGGCCGTAGTGAAGGGCTCTGGAAAATTCGACCACCTTGGGTTCCTTAACGTGCACTGACATCCACATTCACAGTCGCACGGCATCGCACAGTCACCCATTGAAATGCGACCGCTGCGGCCGGGATCGAGTCTTTCGAGGCAGCCATAACCACTGAGCCACCGCGGCGGCACTGGGTGTAATTATTATCGCTTGCCAATGACCGCATTCATTTCCACACTGTCCCCTTTTGTAATCGATATATATATTTATTTATTTTTCCTCTTGAGTTTCTCTACCACTGCCACAAGCCCGCCTTTCCTTGCTTACTTCCATCACGTGCAACAAAGAATGTTCGCATTGTAAAAGAAAATACTGAGCCAACTTATGCATCCTTTATTTTGTAATAATATTAGTAACATCTGTGATGTAACGTGTCGAAGCGACACGGAGCTATCAGGGACACATTAGTGGAGGACTCCATATTAACCTTGACCAGCTGAGATTCTTAAACGTGTGCCGACATCGCACAGCACAAGCGCGCGTTATTGCAAATCGTCCCCACTGAAATGTGGCCCCCGCAGCCAGGACTGAACCTGCGAACTTAGGATCAGCAGCTGAGCACCATGGTCACTGAGCCATCATGAAAGGTATTTAGTATCTGCTGTCTGAGGCAACGAATGCCACCAAAAGTAAATGTTTCACAACGTGGGTTGGGTCGTTCGCCTATCTTTCATATTTATCGTACACGGCACGAAGAAAGGGAAGCTATTTTCACTCCGTACTTTATGAGCTAGAGCAATGCTAAAAATTGATTAAAAACATAGGCAAACATGTGAAAGGGGGAGGCTTTAATAAACACAATATGTCACATCAATCTGGTGTACAATGCTTAGGAATTGCCGAAAGCACGTTAGAGAACCGCTAATTAGGTTTCTTCCTAGACACAAACTTCCGTCGATTTTGTTGTCACGTAGACTGGTTGCCATTTCTGCACTGCCTAGCACAGACAGCTTTTGGTGGCTAAATGTACGTGCTATCACATCACATTTCGTCGGGGAAAAAAAAAGACGCAAAGCATGCCAGGATGCAAAAAAAAAGTGGGACTGAACAGATTCCTGAACTGGTTCGGGACAGTGTCTGATTCGTTCCGGTTTGGGTTTAGTTCCAAGATGGCGAAAAAAATATTGGGTCGGTTTGGTTACTGTTCCGGGCAAAAATGAGGGTTCAGTTCGACACCCTGGTTCTGTAACGATATCCTGAATTCCTTTACTTTCCCTCTAACCACTAACTCGTTGATGGGCTTCCACTTGACTAGTTCTTTCATTCGCTCTTCAAGGCTAGGCTAATTCGAGACCTTACCATGCTGTGGTCACAACAGCGCACCTTTCCGAGGACCTCCACACCTTGCACGATGCCGGGGTGAGCACATAGTATGTGAGGCCTTTTATTTTTAGTCTCATTATTGGGGTTCTTCCACCCCCCTTTTATCGTTTTCTCATTTTCAGCAGGAAGTATTCATTTACCAAAAATTATTTCTCACTGTGAACTCTACCAATAACTTCCCCTTGCTGCTCCTAGAGCCTATGCCATAGTCTCCTACTGCCTGGTCTCCAGTGTGTTTCTTCCCTACTTTGGCAATCAAATTGCCCATCAGTACACTGTGCTGTCTTTTTACTTCCTCACAGAAGCTTTCTACTATTTGGTAATTACAGCTAGAAGTAGGCACGTAGGCGTAGGCTTAAGCTTAACTATGATAATTGCCACCCTCTCATTAATATCGTAGAATTCCTCTATGTTGCTCACAGAAGCTTTCTACTATTTGGTAATTACAGCTAGAAGTAGGCACGTAGGCGTAGGCTTAAGCTTAACTATGATAATTGCCACCCTCTCATTAATATTGTAGAATTCCTCTATGTTGCCAGCGTTTTGGTGTGCGCAACTTACTTGCCCCGGCCGTCGTGCATGGAACGACCACCTCAACCGTGTCATCAGGGAAGTCCCGTGCTACCGCACATGCTCCTTGTTGGCCCAGTGTTCTCAAACATAGACTTATTCAAAGTGTTCACATCATAAAACACAATGCGAGGAAGCAAGTTCAATAAAAGCTTTATTAAGCAACATCAAGACTGACACCCAGCACTGTGGGAGCTGTACAAAAATAAACAAACAATTCATAGATAATTACACCTTGAAACCTGCCTGAAGTCTGCAGATGCGTCAAACAATAAATTACAATGCCATCATTAGACTGTGGGCACACAGTATAAAAACGCGTAATAAAAATATGCACCCAATTCACAGTCATTGAAAGTGAACACATCAATGTCAATTATAGCCTAGCCCACTTATAACTGCTCCAGATAACATGAACACTTGCTTGCTATGAATGAACGCAGTGCCACTGTCAAAGTACTGCTTTAGGGCAATGGTAATTAGCCTCGGATGCAATGGACAATTGTAGCCGCACGAGTCGGTTGTAGTGAACGCGGAGGTGCCATAAACATGCTCCCCCAAGTTTAAAAATCCGCAATTCTGGCCTACCTCAGACAGAAGAGCATCTCTCAACTCCAGCGACACTGCCTCTGAAAAACATGTCCACCCAAAAAAAAAGCACTAAAGAAGGCAACACGAAAAATGCAGGTAAATGCCGGCCAAGCACACGCCAATCGCCTCCAAGGGTAATCACTGCCTTCCTGTGCACCGGCTGGGTGAAGGGACAGTGGCAGCGTCAGAAGCAAAGCTACCACGCATGGCGGTTAGCTTGATGTTGCCTTTTGAACGCAAAGTACGAGCAATCCCCTCATTCTAGGGAACAGATTACTGAGGCAGACTTGCCACCAGCTGCTTTGGATGCTTCCAACCGCGATTAGTTTTATGCCGTCCCTAAAGCAGATTGTTGGCAGTGTAGATCTCGGTGAGGAGAACATGACAGTCTTCAAGGAAAAAAACATCATTTTCGGCGGATTCAATATTTTGGGCTGTAATACACTTACGAACATTGGGTAACAAATATAATACTACGCATGGCCGTTAGGTTCATTATAAGCGAGCTTGACTATACATCTTAAAATCTGCCTGCAACCCAAAAAAGCTATGAAAAAAATTAATGTCGTCATTAGCCTTTGGTCATGCAGGATAAAAAATGCACAATAAAAAATGCAACCAAGTGACAATGTCATATTAAATCAAAACATCATCGGTAATTAAGTCTTAAAATCTGCCTGCAGCCCACAAAAACATCCAAAATGATGTTTTTGCAGTTGTCTTTGATGAAGATGCAGGATAAAACTACATAATAGAAAATGCCCCCTCTTTTCCCACCGTATGAAATTGTGTTAAAATACTTCATAAAAATTTTAATTTTTACATGTCAAAAAATTAATACATCCATCAAGGAAGCGTATTGAAGTCACTGCTTCCTGATGGGTGTTAGGTCAGGGCCGCCACAGAGGGGAGCGTCGGACCTGCACATAACAAAGCAAAAACAAAAAACATAAGCCACTCACTTTCAGGGAGAAAAAAGAAATGACGGGCCTGAAATGTTCCAAGAAAGTGTGGAAATGTTTATCGCAGAAAACAACAAGACCCCTGCACAATGAAGTAGGTTTGGTTCGGTTTATTGGGGTTTAACATCCCAAAGCGACTAAGGCTATGAGGGACGCCGTAGTGAAGGGCTCCGGAAAGTTCGACCACCTGGGGTTCTTTAACGTGCACTGACATCGCACCGCACACGGGCCTCTAGAATTTCGCCTTCATCGCAATAACATTCCAAATAAGCATGTAAATTTTGGTGGTCCTTTATTGGCGGCAAATATCTAATGAAAATGATATAAACGAACAAGTACGCACGTTAAGCGGTATTCACCCACAGGACACATGCCTCTACACATGGTGGCAAGTGTGCATCGCATGATGGAAGCATCCGTCTCCATCACGTGCAACTCGTAGACACATGCAAGTTGCTCCTTACAGACATTATTAGGTGCCAAAATTGTTACCTTTCCTATGCTCAGTACTGCAAGTACAAATGGTCCAAAAAGTCTTGATGCCTTTTGGGAACAGAAGCTTCTTAACAAGCAGAAAACTGCTTTAACTTGTGGGCACAACACAATCTAAGTGTACCCAGTTATAGAGAGTTGACTGGCCTGCCATCCCTGAGCGACAATGTGGAGTGCTCTCATTGGAACATGGGACACAATTAGCCATGCCAGAGCACTCCAATGCTTTTCTGGCCACGAAACTGCTCTGCTTTTTCCAATGTGACCAATAATCTAATTTGAATTGTTTTATAAAGAAGTCCATTCGACGATACCGTACATGGATTAAAACGGCCCAGTTTTTGTCCACAAGCAACGCAAACGACCGGTGCCGAATCCTTTCAGTACGGCGCGGCAGATCGGATCACATCTGCGCTTCCCGCTAATTGTATGCTCGTGCTGCGACATAAGCAATCATCAATCTCAGGTCACTGTCGCCGGAATTGCACAGGATCACCACTTGCACCCGGAAACATGCAAATTTGCTCTCCCTAATTGACGAATCAGGCTCACGAATCCTGCGCTCTCGCTAGGTCTACTCGTCGGAAGAGGGGGGCCTGTGTTGCCCATTTTGAAGTGCGAGAGTACTAAATTCTTTTCAGAACCAAGCACATCATTTGGAGGCAGAGGAGACACCATTCATTTCTTGCCGCGCCACTGCTCGCTTTGTTTTTCTCGGCAGCTCCATGTCACCGAGGCAGGGAACCGACGAGCTCGATTTTCTCTGTCGTGCCTCTGTAACCAGAGCAGCATACCAACGCGTAGCAAGTGCTGACATCGTCCCGCGCATGCAAGTTGCATTACCTGGCCCACAAAGGCACAGTAAACATCGAATTTCACCATCAAGCTAACAGCGGAGGGGTTTCTTTCGCGACAACGATGCAGACGATGCAGTTTCTCAGATAGCGAGGCCGCAGCGCTGCAGCCGCGAGCAGCATTTGAAGCTTTCTCGTAGCGTTGTGGAGAAGTTTCTTGACCAGAAAGCATTGAAGGACTTTGCTAAGATTAAGATTAACTGGTGTATCAAGTTTTGGTAACCAAGCAAACAGCCTGCCAGAAGCAGTGGTGAGATGTTAAATTATGCGGTATTCAATAGAGTTGGGAAGCAACCCCCGAAGCTGTCAAGCACACACACTACCAGCAGGCAGCAACAGGGACTTCAGTGACAGACCTGCTAACAAAGCAAAATCGGTCCTGGAAGATGGGAATAATGAGCTAGTTATAGAGGAAGCAACTAGGGAGGGTAAACTGCTCCACATGCATGGTCTGAACCAGAGTTACCACGACGAAGAGCAGGCAGGTACGCACCGCACTGGAGTGGAAGAGAGGCGGGTTTCCGCTGGGGACTCCACAATGGGCAGCTGCAGAGGCGGTGCAGCACGGCTGGAAGATGCCCCACTGGACGCAGCCGGCCGGGGCAGGCCACCAGCCGCTGGTGGACACACAATGAAAACGTGCGAGAGTAAACACAAACAGGGGCCAGAGAAGATAAAAGGCCTGAACGTGCACTGTCAGCGTCAAATGAGATGGAAAAAGAATGGCCGGGATGTGTGTTCAGAAAAATAGAATGCAGCTCTGCTGGATGGCCTGTGTGCAACTAATAGCCACTGTAACTGCGCTGCGGTGCTAAAAAAAGCGAATAAAAAACTGTGCGGCCAGTCTATTTTTGGTGACAACCTTCAAAGCAGCATGGCATCACACCTGCAGCTACGCGACATCAGAGGCGTACGACCAATTATGCACCGTGCAATTCAGGCTGGAGGAGGTATATTAGGAAAACTGCTCGTTATGTAGCAACACCTGGACACTGGCTCCAGTCAGGAGTCCATCAAAATTAAACATTTTCCTCTAGTGTTTCGCAATGTAAAAATATTTCTTCCCAGTTATATCCAGGGGTATGTACACTAACTGAACAGGCACACAACATCAGTGGTTAATGCAGAGCAAAACCCCAACCGCTGGTGACTGCCATTGTTTGCACAACGGGACAGATACTCCATCGCCACTACTCAGCCCTGCATTGTTACTGATAAGGCTCGCCGTCGCCCTGTTTTGATTTATTCCATGCATAATGCAAGACCCGAAAATTTCAGGACAAAAAACAAGGAAGCACATGCACCTCTGGTCTTGGGAGGTGGAAGACGGGAGCGCGGCTGTCGAGGTGCCAAGGCTGCCTTTGGCTGTGGCTGTGAATTGGGTTTGGGTGTTTGCCCTGCCATCTGTGCTGTGGGTTTGTCAGCTGGAGTCTGTGGTTTGTGTGGTCCGGCCAAAGATGTCCTCAGGCCTGCGTCAAAGAATAAAGTGCAAGTTATGCAGCACACTGTGCATTCTCAAAGCTAGTGCTAAGCAAAAAGCCGAGGTAAGAAAAAGAACGGGCATGAAAATGCTCTGCACAGACACTTCCTCATGGAAAAGCTCGACTCACACTTGAGAAGAAACCAACCACGTTAGATCTCAACACTTCCAAAACATAACACACACTGCTGTTTGGACAGCAAATGCGCATGGGTTGTGGCTGCTTCATTGCGGCACTGCTTTGCATAAGCCTTAAGCATCAAACCGGCCAACTTTAGAAGGCTCATGTCGTCAGCCACCTGTAATTGCTGCATATTTGTTTAAGTGGCGCACGAAATCAACGTTACTCATGGTTCTTTCACTGCAAGAGTACATTTCATGCACAATGGTATGGACATGCAGCTTTTCGATCTGCATATTGTAAACATTTCTGCACATTGTGAACAACAAATTTCTATGCAGCGTAGTCCAATGGGTCACTCTCTTCGATAGTTTGTTGTTTTCAAGATACCTTCTCCCGTGCCCCCTCTCCCACAGACATTTTAATGTTCGTAGTATAGTCAAGGACAAAAGCCTCATCTCCAGCCGGCAGCTAATAATAGAGCTATAGGCTTTCCATAGCGAGCTATAGAAAGGAAAATGATAGGTGTAACGTTAAGAGATCGGAAGAGGGCGGAGTGGGTGAGGGAACAAACGCGGGTTAATGACATCATAGTTGAAATCAAGAGGAAGAAATGGGCTTCGGCAGGGCATGTAATGCGAAGGCAAGATAACCGCTGGTTCTTAATGGTAACGGAGTGGATCCCAAGAGAAAGCAAACGTAGCAGGGGACGGCAGAAAGTTAGGTGGGCGGATGAGATTAAGAAGTTTGCGGGGATACAGTGGCGGCAACTGACAAAGGACAGGGTTAATTGGAGAGACATGGGAGAGGCCTTTGCCCTGCAGTGGGTGTAGTCAGGATGATGATGATGATGATGATGATGATGATGATAGGCTTTGTTTGCAGAGCATGTGGTATGTGCAGCATGTGGAGCCAAGTGGCACAGCTCACCAGCTGCAGCTGGCTTAGCTGGTGGCCTCAGCGATGTTCGTGGAGCAGCTGCTGCCGTTGCGGGAACCACCGACAGCCTGTGTGCTGGGCCCCGCTTGGCAACACCACTCTCCAGTGCACCACTCGCTGGCGCTGCACAAACAGCAGCAGCACAAGGTGGTCACTTGACAAGCCAAGGTGGGCAACACTGCCTCCCAGTGTAGATCAATACGTAGAACAGACGCCACTCACTTCGCAGACTACTCATTTTGTTATCGAGAAAGGAATCCCACACTGCCCCGTTTAGTGCTGCTACACACGACCCCATGTGCTTTCTCTACTACCTTGCACTTGCTGCCGGTGTGCACCACTCCGCCGACCCACACAATTCTTCCACCCACTTCGTGCAAGGCAAAGAGCTGGTCTCTTCCCAGGGAAACAGTGGGCAGGCAGACCGAAAGCGGACAGATGCCAAGAAGCAGCACCACCTTTCGCTCCTCCACTCACATGCCACGGCAAAACTTAACAGAACTGCCACCTAATTAATGAGCGCTCATAATTCGAAGCCACGTGAAATCCCAGACTCCACTGCCATTAACATCGGGCATTTGGTGCCCGCTTACGGTATACTGACTTTACTGTGAATGCCTCAATTAGTGCGTAGCAATCATTGCTTATGAGGCTGGAGAGCTATCTCGTAAAGCATCCGTGCACTATGCTGTGCATCGAAAGGAAGCGACATCAGTGCTCCTAATGCGTAAATTGAGCAATGAGTCCATAGTGACACGGCAAAGCACAATGATGAGCGCACTTTGCAGCTGCTGACATGCTCAGAAAGAGCACCCTTGCCACACTGCAGAATGCAATCTCCCCTCTCCTGCCACCAGTGCCCAAGGGTGCCAGTGTACGCCACCGCCACTCCGTTCATTTCACAGGAGTGGACGTTCAAGCGGCCCTAGTCAGAGCCACGTGAATGCGCCCAAAGTTTTGTCGTTGCTCTGATAGCCTGAACACGGCTGAGATTAAGCCCCCGTTTCACTGCGCTGTTACAGTATTGGCGTTATCACAGACCACATGCTTCCCGCTTGCAGTGCTTCTCAGCATGAACGTCTCGCATGAGGGCAAATCTGAATTTTAGCTTCTGCTTGATGGTCAACACTGGGAAACGAAATATCGAGCGTGGGAACTATACAAAATCTCGTAGAAATATGCAAGCCATTTTTGAGCAAGGGCGTACTGCTGCTTTCTGCCTAGCTTTTCTGCAGCCCCGCGGGGGACGCCTTGACGAAGTTTTACTGCATAGACCATTCCATTGTGAGCATTTGTGTCAAAACATCTGTATGGACTGTCACTCAAGCATCCGCTTCCACTGGGCTAGCACCAGGAGTGCAAAGACAGTCCTGCCCAAGCAATTTGGCAACAACCGGAAGCAGCATTGTGTCAGTGGTGGTGACCACAGCAAGCATTACTGCTGGCAACACTGGTTTAGGTAGGAAAGTTTTTTTACACTGCCATGCTATTTCACAGTACTCCACGAAATAACCCTTTTTTAGGACCGTGGGACAAGTGTGCTCCCTCTTGTTTCAAGTGCCGGCAAGCAGCCAATGGTCCACCTATGTACCATATTTCTGTCTGCTCAATAGTACCACACTATTAAACTATTCAGTCACATTTTCAGCTTTAGCTAACTGGCCTCCTTGGTGTTTGGAGTGTTTTTACAAGCGCTAGCGTGCAGTTGGGCGGGGCTCAGTTTGGTGGGAAAAATAAATTTTCGAAATTTGCAACTTCTGAGCCTTCTCTTTAAGTGAAATGCTTCACAATACTTACCGAAGCAATTTTAAATTGTAAAATGCAAGTTCGCTTATGGTTCGGCTCGGGTATGGATACGTACTCCATTTTAGGTTTTTTCAAGCAGTCGTTGGTAAAATGTACCCATTCTTTTGCAATACCAGCCGATGAAGCGGCTTCAAAATGATGTCATGCCTAGAGCATTTTGGATTACAATTTTTGTCATCTGTATGCATGCAAGATATGTATATAGCTCACGCCTCATTAAGTGCAGATTCAGTAGTGTAACTTGCAGTGCAAAACAGATGAAAACTCATTTCAGTAATGCACAATCGGTAAAACAAAAATTTTCACACAAGGCTTATCTACACTTAAGAGTTCAAGTTAACGAAAGTGTACTCTACACCCACAGTCAAAAGTTTACGGAAAGTAGTACCGAAAAAATTTAATTTCATCGCTGTTTTTTCATGCATCCTCGAAGACTCATATGCAACCTTATTGAGACTGCGGATTAAATGGCACGCTATTGAATGTGAAGTACTGCACCACAGATGCAGAGAAAATAGTGTTTTGCGCCACATTTGCCTCCCATAAACCTTTGACAGTGGGTGTACATCTATGCCATTTACCGCAGAAGGTACCTCCTGCTGGTAATTTCATCACCAAAATGCCCTATTCTGTTCCCTATTCACACGCACTGCCAATATACCAGCACCCACATGCACCAGAGAGTAGCAGAGGCAGACCGACCTTGGAGGCTCCTCCTAGAAGGTGCGCCAACTGGGGCTCCTGCCACCGACCTCCGCAGGGAGGGCACCCTGGGGTCAGGTATGGAAGGTTGAGACACAGGTGCTGTAGGCCTCTGGGCAACGAGGAGAAAAACGCTTTCAGGCACTGGCAAATCTCACCACGTTTGTCACCTGCATGACCTATAAATGCCAGTAGAAGCCAGTGTCACGTGCTTCTGAGGGGCACGGGGTGCAGAAATTCTATGTTGTTAGCTATCAGGCAATGGTAGCGGTGTGTATTGTTCTATGTCTGAAACATGCATATGGGCTACGAAACATGCTCCAGTAAAGGAGTTGGGATTAATTTCGACCACCTGGGGTTCTTGGGGGCAGTTGGAGACATGCCTTGGTTCAAGGAACATTGCTTGTTCAGCTTGCACCAGTGTAGACTGTAGCTACTGTGGAGAAGAGACCAGCTTGGAAGCTGCATTAGACCCCTCACCTGGTTCTGGTGCTGCGGGGCACTTGTGGGTGCAGACAGCCGTCCTTCTGGTGTGGCCTTGTTCGCCCCAAAGGTGGTGTCTGCTGCTGCCGAAGGGGCAACACTGAGCTTGCCACGTGGTACAGTGGGCCTGGAGGGTACGGACAGCCGACCGGCACGCTGGAACGGGGGCGCTGGGAAGGCCACAGAACGACGACACGAGAAAGGTCAGCGTGACCACAGTTAAAAAAAATGGAAACAATGAGCAGGAGGCATGAGTTCATCAGCAGCTGGATGCAACAAGGATGCGCAAATGTTATAGGCAATGTACTGAAGCACAGACTTGGCCACCCAGTGCGGATTGGCAGGTAGTTTTGAGTGTGTCACGACAGATGCTCAGCAATATTTAAGACCAGCAGTCATGTGTAAACAGTGGTTTTTTGGTTTGAAACAAACAGCGATTTGCTTTGAATAATTTCGAAGCGGATATTTTTAATACTTCTGGCTCACAGAGGAGGTTGAATGGCACCACAGGCATTTTCATAATCTACTTTATAAAATACGCAAGGCCATTACAAGGAAAAAAAAAGCATTGAAGTTTTGTCATACTCGTTGAAGCTGTGTCAACTGTCTGCAAAAATGGCCATTGGATATTGGGGAAGCCGACTCGCATGTGGTGCCGACAGATTTGTGGTGTGCAAGACCTATCTGTGGGTCTCCAAAAACAAATCTTAACTACGATTGAGTCACTGCGCAGCTGTTGCTTTTAAGCGCCGATTTGACGACACCTGCTAGGCATACAATGGGCGCCCAGCGCCACCTCACCTCGGGCGTTCGAACGGGACATCCATCTCCAAGTGTCTCGTGCTAGCCCTCTTTCACTAAACATGCGCGACGGAGCGAGCCCTAATTTCATGCGGAGAAGCGCGGCTGCAGCAGCTGCAGTCAGCTCAGGCTTGTTCCGCAGAAGTCAAGGTTCCATTGAGTCTTCCAATTAGAAAAACTTAGAATAGAGTGATCCGCTTCAGCGGGAAGCCACTGAGCATGAGCAGCACCCCAAAGCGACAATGTGAATGCATGGCTGCATCATACAAAAATTACCCATCACATCCGATAGATCGACCTTCAGGTAACTCCGGTCTACTCAAGAAGCTGGCTTTCCCCTCAGCGCATCTCAGAAGGTTAGCGTTCCCGCCTGGCCTGCAGGTGCTGTTAGTGCTGCGCAGCATGCACAGACAAGGGCGGCGTCGATTTTCCATGAGGCAGGCGGCGGGCATGTACGGAGCCAACCAGAATATGCGTTTTTAATGCGAGCACAACTGATGCAAAATTTCTGACCATGCGAACTGCATCATAGTGCATTGCATGCTTTTCGTTGTCGATACGCATGCGATGACAGCCACAAAGTGGCAGAACCTCCTCTTTTTCACGAAACAAGGAAACTATCAAGAGAGTTGAACAAGGTGAGAGGAAATCCGAAAGAGAGGTGAGAAGAGATCCAGAACTGCTCACCGCCAACATGGATGGATTGACGAAGCTTCGACCACTTGTGGTCAGAAAAAGCAAGTCTCTGCAATGCTTGCTCAATATGCTTTCTATTCTGGTGACCTACAGGTCCAATCGAAGAGCATGGATAACCCGCAAACTTTTTTGCTAAGCGGCAGAATGCTTTGACCGACAACCGTATAGTCCACGATCGCTAAGTCTATACCCGCCGCTGCAGTCCTAGTTCCAGCAGTGCCGCTTTCTACTGCCGAACGCAAAGTCTGTGCTTCAATCCTTGGACCAGGGGATTAATCGCGCGGTGAAGGTTGGTTTTAGGAAACCGATGAAATAGCTACCGCAGAAACCAGACTTCAAGAGATCAAAAAACGACCTTTTAGGCGCTCTGTCTATGCTGTGTGGTTCATGGAATGCCAAAAGCGAAGGAATACATCTCCTTTTGACATTCTGGCCTCTGCTCAAATTCTTTTTTGAGAGAGCTTGAGGAAGCCGTCGCGGGTCCTTAATTGTGAAACCAGCTGTCCGAAGTTGCTGGTGCTATTTGTGATGGGGCAGCCGAAGGAGATTGTAGATGAATGAAGACATTGTCAATTTCGCGGATGACGAGG
The DNA here is from genome assembly GCF_055824585.1 of Amblyomma mixtum. Lineage (NCBI taxonomy): Eukaryota > Metazoa > Arthropoda > Arachnida > Ixodida > Ixodidae > Amblyomma > Amblyomma mixtum. Next base: position 64,940,730 of record NC_143018.1, read on the forward strand.
ACATCACTGATGAGAGTTGCAACTAGGAGTGGAAAGAATGCGCCCATGAGCTTTGACATGCTCCATGGGCTCTGCATGGTCCGTCACTATAGCGCATCAATGGAAGGCTACAGGTCTCAGCTGTTTGGATTCCACTTAGAATATTCTAAATGTGTTCCCTCCGAGGCAATGAAGATAAAGAAACAAAAAATTCACGACTATTTTGCTCAATCGGCACGCAGCAAGTGGCTGTCGAAGAAATTCATTTTTTTTACATCTCAGTATGTTTGTGTGCTGCTGAACTGACTGTTACTTTCATATAGAATGAAAAGTTATGTCAAGTTCTTAGGAGTTTCTTTGCGAGTTCAATATGTACAGGCTAGATTGTACTCAGTAGACACTTCCAGAGTGTGGGCCCATACAGAAAGACTTAACATCCAGCACAGGAGTAAGCAAACAGAGCACTTACGCAGCATGCTCCTGCGTGGAAGGGGTTGTCCCAAAGGCCTGCGTGGAATGGCACCTTGCCCCAGGGTCACAGTGGTGTCCGCCGCCGTTGCTGCTTTGGATGGGGCCTGGGCACCCAAGGAGGAAGAGGCCCCATCATACAAACACAACAACAGGAAAAGTTCAGCAGGGGTAAAAATAACAGTAACCCAGAGGCAAGGACCTGCCAATGGCTGTAGAGAGACGCTGTTCAGAGCCTTCCTTAGAGAGTGAAAATGAGTGAGACAGCTATGCCCAAAGGCAATTCCCTTCCTGGGTCCAGTCACACTGGGAAGGCTGTTGTCTTGTGTAAGTTGAGAAAACAAGTTGCTACCACAGGACAGTTGCCTCGCAATTTGTGGCTTTCCAGGTGGGGGAGGAAAAAACGTCCGGCTTCTTACTGTACCCTGAAAATTAACAGAGCTGCACACCACTTGCCATGCGAATGCTTCAACATGGGGGCTCTAGTTCAGGTGGTTTGTGAAGATGCAGATTCAACACAAAACTTCCCCACTCCCCCCCCCCCCCAGACCTCCCTTGCTCTCTTGGCATATGCTCACTAAGAACCAACACATGCACCACACGGCCATGCCACACTTGCCTTCCTAGGGACAGCTGTCACAGGAGGAACAGCGGGTACGACAGGAATGGCAAAGGTTGTCTCTGCGTTGGCCACAGCCAAGCCTTCTTCGCTGGCGCACAAGTCCTCCGCCGCAGCCTCTTCGAGAAGGATGGTCGGCAGCCCGTCTGACATGGCGGCTACACAAAGTCAGGAAGAAGATCCCAAGCATGAGCCCAAAGGTGGCACCAGTTCAAGGTGTCACACCGAGTCGTACAACGCCGAGACAGCTTCAGGCCAGCAGAGGTGCGAGACATTTGGGCAGCCTCCTAGGAATGCGCTATGGCAGCCACGGAAGAAAACTTGTTTCTGGACATGTCAACTTGGCACGACAGAACTTAGGGCTAACTGTACACCCCTGCGAAGGATGACACCAGAGAAGCATCTGGCCTAGAGAGGATGCAACTTGACAGTTGAGACATTGGTTAGTATTAACCAGAATTCAGCCTTTGCATTACGTTCACTACTCTCCACACACTCAACAAATGTGCACTTTTCGCAGGAAAGGTGCCATTGGCGAACAGTCAACAGCACCGAAATGCAGCTGCCACTCTTGTACTTTGCGACAACTTTACTTGGGAATGGAGTGAAAGCTACAGAGCTGGAATGCGCAGTTTCATTCTGCACAGTGGAATAGTTTTTATGCAATAGCGCAAGGAGTTTGTTCTCAAAACCCGGCATCTACTGTATCTCTAGCATCAGTCAGAAAAGAAATCCCAGAATAAAACCATGTACTGATAACATTATTTCAGGCATATATCTAATAAAACTGGAGTTTTTTAATGTCGGAGAGTCGTGGTAAAAAACAATTATAACATATCAAACTTTCTGGTAGTTCGCCTGGTTACAGTGTTTCCACAGATGTAACTAGGTACACTATCGACCAGGAGCTTTGACGGAGTGAACGAACCTGTGCATGCTCTGGCGTTATTTTCTTCAAATCAAGAAATATACAAGGTGGCAGTCCTTCGGCTCAACTACTGAGGAAGTGGCAGAGTCAGGTGCTTTGTCCCGATACTTTTCTCCCCATTGCAAAAAAAAAATAAAGTTATCGATTACAGCCCAGCAAACTGCAGCCACTCAACTGGCTCTGCACCGTCATGTTGCCCAGCTAGATGCACTGGTGGCTCCCTAGCCAGCTTGGCCATGGCAAAGAGGCCAGAATGAAGAGGCTACTAGTACTGGTATGTCTCGCACACAACATGACCAAAACCAACAACATGCCGTATACCCGCTCCACAAATAAAATCCTAGAAACACTACTCAACGTAGTCTATAACACCTTGCACATCTCCGAGTGCCCCTAAACAGAATCAGTGAATTAATTTGCGAAAAAAAGGAAAAGGCACAGCCTCATGTGGAGTCTTGAGAAAAGTATACAAAAAAAGCGGTGGCATGTTTGCCACCGCTTTCCTACCGCAAAAGGCCACCAACAGCCGACTGAGAAGTAGTTGCAAGAGAGCGTAATTCAGGCCAGGCGCTGCTACAAGGCCAGGCACTGACATAGCTGAACTTACAGTTTGACTGTCCTGCAGGCGCGGAGGGAATAATGGTGCCCTGCACAAATGTTACAGCGACGTCCGCAGCTCCCGTGCCTGTGGAGGTCTGCACATGACGCATGCGGAAGCCATGGTAAAAAAAAAGCAGAAAGGCAAAGATCTGGCAAAGAGTAGTCAAGACAGATGCCAAAGTGTCTCCCAAACAACAATGTGCCACCCCACCATTGCTATAAGCGGTTTACTTCATTACAGAACATAACGCAAAGCTGACGGTGCCGCGACTGACCATTGTTACAACCCATATAGTGTTATAACTGGTATTGTTATAAGTAGGTTTGACTGCACGCCAGACAGGCCGCACTTGCCTTCTTGGCGGCAGCCGTAGCAGATGGAGTAGCGGGCACGGCAGGAACAGCGAAGGTGGTCTCCGCGTTGGGTACAGACAAGCCCTCTTCGCTGACGCACGAGTCCACCGGCACAGCCTCTTCACTGGTGGCCAACGGCTTTTGTACAAACGGCACGTCCGCCGAGGTGGCTGCACACAGGCAGAGAGAAGACATGAGCTCAAAGGTGGAAACCAACCCCATCGGCTCAAAGTGCCATCGAATCTCATAAACAGGCAGTAACGTTAGGACAACAGTGGAGTGGAACACTCATGGAGCCGCGTGGGAAAGTATAGAGGTAGGCGTAGAACACAGCTTGTGCGTGGGCAAGTTCTTGGCATAACGAGGTATAACCCAAGTTTTCATGCACTAAACTGAGAACAACAAGGTACAGTGGCCCCAAATGGCTTTGGCATGTCCCAAAGAGGAGCGGAAAGTTGGGCAAGTTGGTTGAAATGCATAGCTGAAAAAAAGCATGTCCTTGTGTGATTGTTCCTAGTCCACATGTTACCTTCGTGCTTTTTTTTTCAGCTAGACATTCTACGTGCTCGATTATATAGAGATGAGTCAGGCTATGATGTCACATAGATGCAAAGGTGCTAGAGTCATTCACTGTGCTAGCAAAAAAAGAGACTGTCCACATTTGGTGTGCCACGCTTCAGTGCGTTCAAACACAATTCGCGATTGATGACAAATTCTGGATCGGGTGGCTAAGCAGCAAGGTCCAAGAAAGGAAGTGGCATGAACTTTCGCAAGTGTCTTGCAGTCAAATAGGGGCGAAAGCCACGGGCAGCAGTCATGGAGAGGGACAAGTTCAGCAACAGATAGGCTTCGCGGCTGACATTACATTCTTGCATGGGAATCTGGTCAGTTCGAGCCTTAATCTGCACAGTTGCTCTTTGGTTGAACTATGAGCCGCATGGGAATCAACGCCTGCAACTCGTTCGCACCTTGCCAAGCTCTCAGCATGAGAAATTTAGAAGTGGCATTCTATGTGCGTATGAACGCAAGTTGAATGCAGAGGGGCTGCTGTCAGATGGCAGTCACCTGGACTATGTGCCGAGCATCTTTTCATGCGAAAAAGACAAGACAGCTGCTGGCAATCGCCTTCAGCGAACCACTAAGCGCAACGTTCAAAGGAGCACCAGACTCGTGTAGCAGTAACAGTACTTCCTACTGTCATTTTTGCAAGCTTGCATTCGTCCTAGAAAGTAATCAAAAATTGCTAGGATCTTGGCAAAGCAATGCAGAGTTATTTCCCAGATTATCTTAATTTTCTCACCGCAGGACCAACTGCAACCAAGAATAGAAGATATTCAAATTAACCCATCATTCAAAGGAAGTGGTCATAACATGAATTGTCAAATGTGTATTGCATAAGGCAGAGGTTCCAATAAAGAAAAATATACTCCAATTTGGCACTATAGACCAAAGAGCTGGGCACTCAAAAATGAACTTAAGAGATTCAGAGGCATTGATTTTCTGGTACCCTGATGCCCACAAACCAACAGCATACAAAGCCCGTTTCCTGCAATAAATTCGCGGTGCGAACTCGAACTTGTGATTTCCTTTCTTTTTAATTGCGCTACGTACACATGGCCACAGCTGCCTCTACCTTGAAAGCCATCTAGTACTTTACCGACTGGCAAATGAATTTGAGGGGACAACCCAGAGCACAAAGCAGGGCAACACTTCCCTTGGCCACGAAAATGCCCAGTCACTCATAGGCTACTGCAGCCATTTGAGTTGGTTTATTGGAAGTGCCAGTCAAGTCATGTGTGGCATCATCATTGCGTTGATCACTTCGCAAACCAGTTAGCAAAGATGACTTGCTGCACCCTGAGGGTAGGCGGTTGCACTTTCTCCTTTACGCTGTTGCATGCTTTGACCCATTATAAAGAAGTAAAATTGTGAGACCAAGCAAACTGAAAACCTTGCCAACTTTCACCTCTAACAGGGACACAGCTGAGCCCTAATACAATGGGCCCAGAAGGAAACAAAAGGTGAAGGCGCAAAATGGGGGCTGAAGGGGAGGGTGGAAGGTTGCCAGGAACTCACGGCAAACGCTGCTGCTGTCTGCTTCAACCAGGGAGGTCTGCTTGGACGTGTCGCACTTGGTCTCAGCCAAGAGTGGAGAGCCAAGCAAGTCAGGCAGTGCTACCCGGTCTTTCAGCACTGCTCCCTGATTTGTGTTGGCCCGAGTGACACCAGCCTTGACCCCTGGCAGGGGGGCCGGAGAGGCCAGGGATATCAGCCAACTGTCCCCCTCAGTAACAGCACTGCAAGTTATGCAGGGAAGAACAAAGAACATGCTTGGCACCCAGTACACGTTCCTGAACACCAATAGTAGCACATCAGGCGACACAAAGGACAACTTGAAGCTAGTCCAGATATATTGATAATCACATCCGATAAAACTGAGGCTACTTGCAGTGAAAACAGAGCTTCTATACACCAGAATAGAGCAAAAAAAATTATACAGGTATCACTACCACCAGCCGTTTTTCCAAGAAAACTGCAATGATGTCAAGACAGTATGTGGAGCCAAGGCTAGGCCACACCAATCAACAATTCCCAATAGTGATAATGGAAATGGCCAAGATTCCTGATAGGTGTTGAGGAGCGCGACACCAACCAAGAATCTTGGCTGCCTGATCTTGTGCCAACACCTAGCAAGAGTGGCGCCAACACCCAGCAACAAAGTCGCCAAGTTAAAGAAAGAAAAGCATAACATATAGATGCCAAGAAATATCGCCCAGCCAACCCCGCATTAGACTATGCCCAACACGATGGTGACCTCCAAATAATTTTGCCCGGGCCAATTCCTAAAATTGGCCCTGGCCACCCCCGAAATTCTACCCTCGCCAAATTGCACCAAAAAACCAATGCTTCTGCACTATAATCACTGTAACGAAGTTCAAACCATGACAATTCCATTTGTTTCTGGCATCAAAAGTATGAATCATACAGTGAGAAGAAAACGTTCCATACTGAAATAATTTTCTCAGCAGCAAACAAGTCTCCTGGTGCTAAATGAATGTAGAAATAGATAATTGATATAGGTTTTTCCCAGTGGCCATCTAGGTTCATTTCAGATGCACAAATACTGCAGCTGTTGTAGTCTGTGAGAGATTATGGGGACAGCATGTGATTAACCAAATATTTACATGGATAGACATCTGCTGTTGAGTGTCTGAATACCAATGGCACATGTTGAAAACGCAAGCACGCTGGACACTTTAAGCAATGTAAAAGGCACCAATTTGAGGGGTTGTTTCAGTTCAACTAGAATGCCACTGCATAACAAACCCCTGATTGGACCACGCAGCATCTAGAAAGTCTGCACTTGTCCTCAGAAAAGACCGCTACTATTCTTAGTTTCTAACAGAAGAAACCTGCTCCAATACTGAAAAAAAATGCAGCGCAATCTTAGCACTGCCACACAGCTTGTTATAACCTAACACCTAATAGTTGACAAATTTAGCTAGAAACTTAAGCAAATCAGCAGTGTTTGTTCGAGGTTATACTCAGTAACGTATTTCTGGCCATGCAGCCAAAGCTAAAGAAAAAAAATCTCTTCCTATGCAGCAGAATATAGTCCACGCATGCTGTTTATAGTTTCATCTCAAAACACAGTACCTTGGTAACACTCATTATTTAAGGAGCCCGTCTCACATAACAGCATATTTTCAATTGAAAATTTGTCGCACAGACACTTTCTAGATAACAGTAAATATTTTAAGGCATGTCTGGTTACAAGCAGCTTGTATAGATGGCGCCAGCTACCATCAACGATGGAATGAGGCAACCGCACAGCGATCAACGTGCCAGACCACCATTCTGTGGCAGACCTATTGGTGTAGCGATGCATTTAAAGACACTCCACCCCTCTAGCTTTCACTTCGTTGGCAAAAAAAAAGTTGCCACAGTGCAGATAGTTCATGCCTTTCAATCGAGTTTAACGCAACACGAACAAAAGCAGGCTTGGGGGCGAGATAGGCACTACCACCTTTATCCAGGAAGACAACACACACACACGCAAACACCTCAATCTCTCTCACACAGGAGAAACAAAAACGCTCAGTGGACTAAAGTGTTGTGTATAGAAGGCGCACTGACATTCCATTCATCAGTCAGAATAACTTAGTTACAGAATCATTAATACACCTGAAGGTGGGTGGTCCGTTTCCGTACAGTTCACTGGTGATCCAGCTTTGCTGAGTGCAGCCCAGCATTGCAAGTTGTAAGTGGGTAATGAGAGCTTTGTGACGCACTCCACCCCTCTTCCTAGCAGACAAAGGAAGCCTCCAATAGTCCATATACCTCATTGGTGCTTCTACCAAAGGTGTTGAGGTGTCCTCAACTTTGCTTACATGTAGGCTAGAATGAGCCAGCAAGTGCGACCCTGCTTTATACTGCACAGTTAGGCAACGTTTGCTCACTTCGTCCCTTACAAGATTTTGCCGGAGGCATAGGCAATTCAGCAATATGGGAGTTGGTGGAGATCCACTACAGATATCCTGGTTTTGTCTCGTCCATACTCATTAGAAAGAAATACGAAGAATTATGCCCCCAAGACATAACGCCTCATTATCTCGAACCTCTCATCCATTTGCTTGTGCTAGTAATATGAAGACACCATTTTGTAGCCACCAGTTAAAACAGGGATTCATCAGTCCAACACAGGGTTCACGAGACCTCACACCTCCTGGGTTGCTCTGGAGACTGAAACAGGGCACAGCGGGGTACCGGGTCCGCATCCCCCTCCAACTCAGGGTCCGAGACCGAGAGGTCGACCAGTGTGATCTGGCGTGTGTCGACAAGGGGTGTGGTTGCCAGCTCCTCGAGGACTTGGATGATGCGTCTCATTTCGCGCTCTTCCATCGACCGGCTCATGGGGGACGACTGCACCTGGCACACAGAGTCCCCACCACCGTCCTGGACAGAAGAGAACAACCAGATTGGAAACCTCCGAAACTGATGCTGAAATTACGCAGTGGCACATACAGCAAAGACAGTTCTCGAAACAACAGACCAGTGATCTTGCAAAGGAGGCACGCACTGACAGCCTGCATTACGGCAGAATTCAGACCCGTTTGATAAATATATGTGCACATCTGGCCAGCCAGAAAAAAAAGGGTAGGTACACGAGGAGCTCATTAAGGTATAGATGCCAATGAAATTATTTTATGTGGAGCATGATGTGTAACAGACATTCCTCATGTGCCACTACAGCTGTGGTGCTGACGAATGCACTCAAGGTCACGCTACATGCAATGCAAATACGTACAAAAGTGGCAGATGGCACAGTCACTGCTGCAGCTGAGTCTGTCGAGGAGTACATGAGGCATGTGGATATTTTGGCTTTCGATCATACAAGAATTATGTGGTTGTGCCTTGTACTTTATGAGAAGTACTCGGCCTCCCCAAATTCAGTAATTATGAAAACAACACAGCCGCATTTTGTTAAAAAAAATCGAGCAATCCCTTGTGCACATAGGAGGTTTCCTTTCCCCTGATCGCCGCTCCAAGATGTAATCGCGAATATATACTTCTGCTTCATGAGGGATTGTTCGCATCATTTACTAGAACCACAGCTAGCAATTGCAGGCCAGGTGCAGCAACAATAATTACAGTAGAGCTGCGATCCATAGCACCCAATTCCTGCAAAGCAGGAACAGGTTGCTCTGGAGACTTAAAGAGGGCACAGCGGGGCACCGGGTCCACATCCCCCTCCAACTCGGGGTCCGAGACTGAGAGGTCGACCAGTGTGATCTGACGTGTGTCGACAAGGGGTGTGGTTGCCATCTCCTCGATGTTTTGGATGATGCGCCTCATCTCTCGCTCCACCATCGACTTGCTCATGGGTGGCGACTGCACCAGGCGCACAGAGTCCCCACCACCGTCCTGGACAGAAGAGAACGTCCAGTTTGGAAACCTCCGAAACTGATGCTGAAATTCCGCAGAGCGACATGCAGCAAGGACAGTTCTCGAGGCCAGGTGCAGCAACAATACAGTAGAGCTGCGATCCACAGCACCCAATTCCTGCAAAGCACAAAAATAATGATAAATAGACAGTGCTTATTATATTTCAGTTAAAGAATGCAAAGTAAAAAAAATGAACAAAAAAACACTTTATAGAACCCACTTTTACCTCATTAGATGTAACTGCAGGAGAGTTGCAGGTTGCGGTTAACATTGCGCCGCGTCAGCTCAATATACAGTGAGTCGAGTAAGAGCTTTGAGGGCACGGCTCTGGCACAATGGTCCACTCGAAGTCAATCATTGGGTTCGCGCCTCACAGTGTTCTGCCATTGCGCCCAGTTCCTTGTTCATTTATTTGAAATCCGCTTTGTGCTGCGTCATTCTCGTAAATTAAATTCCTTTCCCTACAAGACAGACCCCTGTCACTATTCATGCAATCTGGGAAGTAATGTGAACACTGTTGAAGAAATACGGCACATGAACAACACAGCAGAGCATGTGGGATTCAGGGATCAGAAACCATTTTTGGAACCCTCCCGTTTATTGTCATAGCAAAGAATTCAACTGGGCTGTTTGGTGGGCTAGTTGGTGCAGGAGGTTCACTTAACAGCAAGGAAACCACACCATCCATGCGACTATAGCGAGAAGAATAAGTAGACGCAAGGGGTTTGTACCTCTACCAATATTTTTGAAGGCAGTGCTTAGAAGTGCTATACATGGCCCCTCCAGGAGAAATTTGCCGTACTCAGCTTTACAAAGGTGAGATTAGGAAAGTAAAATGCTAGGTGCAAGGTTAAGAGACAGGAAGAGGGCAGAGTGGGTCAGGGAACAAACGTAGGTTAATGGCATACTAGTCGAAATCAAGAGAAAGAAATGGGCTTGGGCAGGGTATGTAATGCGAAGGCAAGATAACAGATGGTACTTGCGACTAACGGAATAGATTCCAAGAGAAAGTAAGTATAGCAGGGGGTGGCAGGAAGTTAGGTGGGTGGATGAGATTAAGAAGTTTATGTGGATAGGATGGCCGCAGCTGTCACAGGACAGGGTTAATTGGAGGAAGATGGCAGAGGCCTTTGCCCTGCACAGGGCGGACTGTGACGATGACGACATCAGCCTGTACATAGTTACACCTGCATGCACTGCAACTCCTTTTCAGATAATCTAATTGGAGTTTGAGGGCAGCACCCGTCAGTACTACATATACGACAGGCATGCGACTAATGCTGCAGTCAAGGAATAATGTGTAAGTAAAATGGTGAGCACATCTGTCTAGAGGGCTCTGCAGTGCTCTGCACAGGAAAGAAACCAAAATTTAAGAGCATGTACAGAGTTTAAGAGAACGCTTGCTCTCAGGGCAGCCGGATAGACAAATAATGCAGGCACCGGCACCTTGCCCCTAGCAAAGCAGCTGCATTCAGATTTCAGTACATTTGCTCCGCAGCACACCATCAACATTCTAGACAAGTATGCTCACCTCCATACTACCACTCGTTGGCCACAACCCACGCAAACAGGGGCAGGTGAAAACAAACGCCTGTACAGTGGATTAAAAGCATGACATGCCAACTAGCACACACTGCTTGGTCCTTATGTGCTGCAGTCAGCCTACAGTAAATGCAATGCTGGCAGTTTTTTGCAGTTAGCTCGCGGACTTGAAAACTGAACCCTGCAAGTGACAGGGGCTCGCCCATCCAAAGCGAGAAATTCGACATGAAAAAACCACGCTGGAGCCAAGTTTTTGCCCAAATAAGTCAGAGAAATGCACGGTTCACATGGAACTGTCCCGAGAGCGACCCTTAAATCTGCCTCTGGAAGGTGACCAATTACTGTGCATTATGCGGTACAAGCAGCGACAGGAAAGGAACCACACAGGTGAACAGCAAGGAAGCCTAAATAGCACTTTCGAATAAGCTTATTATGTCTATAAATTGCGCACAGCACAGTCACACTGGCATGCCGGCTTTTGCGCTGTATAACTGCTGGATTAAAGCAGTCCTGTAATTATTCAACCTGTTTCTCGCTAGTACTACAGACAAGTTGAAGATTAGTGCTGAAAGACTCAACAAACCCTCACAACACATTGGCTTTCTGACAGCTAACGGCAGAAGGTAAGGCAATATAAAAAGAAAAGCTGGCAGAGATGGGCTCGACGGTGAATGGGCCGCTGCGTAGTTGATACACGGTCGCCCGCTTCTCGAGGCATATTTGCAACAGCCCAGCACGATGGGACTTAGAAATGCTTGTTCGACAAAAAAAAAAAGCGAGGACGCTACGCGGACTCTCACCACTGCAATTTGCAGCACTTCGCGTAGTTTGGCGAAGTGTGTCGAGGATAGGCACTACGGTCAGCGGTACGGATACATAACATCCAGCACAGCAAACAGCGCTGTGTTCGAGCGTACAAAGCTTTCCGAGGGATACTGTCCATCTAAATAGCACCCTGAAGTATCAATGAGGACTTCTGTTTAACAGTGCCGCTGATAGGAGCTTGCAAGCAATGCCACAGGCACTCAGGTTTAAAAAACTAACCACGACAGGCTAAGCAAGCTAACCGCCCGTGTCATGCCACAGGGGTAAAGAGAAGAAATTAACAAAGACAGCACACTTACAACGCTTGTGGACGGCTGTGCCATGTGTTCTCGCAACCTGTCGGTCAGAGTGAAGAAGCTTCCTTCAGCACAGCATTCGAAAGACCGTTGGCACTGAACGCAACCATCGCAGCCGTTTTATATGCTCAAAAATCGCGCGCCTGCGCACGGAGCAAAATACAATTCAACAGTGCTGAGCTTTATTATGGGATAGCAGCGAAATTTAACCTTTACCAAACCGGCCTTGGAAATTGAAACATTGACATAAACAAGTTGTTGTGCTACCTATAGGCTTTTCTAAAACTATTGTTTTCAAAAAGTCACAAACTGAGCAAAACCGTTTTTAAAGGGACAGTGAGGAGAGCTCCATTAATATTTTTTTTATAGCAAAACCTGATAGTTCGGCATTTCATGGCTTTGTTGCCACTTGGCCCGCAGCGAAAGATGCATTTATTTCTAACCAACTTGGATTCGAAGTTGAAAAAGTTTTTCCCGCCGCTTTGATTCCAACTTGAGATTCTCTTATGACAACACAGGACTAAGTGACGTGAAACATGACGTCACATGACGTAACGCAGACTCCGTGATTTCTGGCTGCCAGCAGAGCGGCCTAGCAGCAGCCGAAAAGAAAGCTACCGCCAGCCGCACGTTGAAGGCATCTGTCGGCTATTGCGGCCATCGTTACCGTCGCTTGGTTTACGTTTGCACCGGAGTTTTGCCAGCGTTACGATGAATCCCATTCCTGAAGTCGTCAACGAAGTTCTCGCAAATAGACACGTTTAGCATGCCGTGTAAAACACTCTCCGGGGCATGTTGGTTCATAGCTGGCAAGAATTAAAGCGCAACAAGACGGCACAAAGTAAAAGAAAAAAACGACAGGACAGGCGCTATCCTGTCCTGTCGTTTTTTCTCCTACTTTGTGCCGTCTTGTTGCGCTTTAATTCTTGCCAGCATACCGTGTACCTTGTTACCGTTAGCGGAATATCGGGAGCCCGCCTATCGCCGGTGAGCAGGCGCTGATTGGTCACGATGCTGCAGGCACGCGCGTAGCTGCCGGGTACGTGGCGCCATCTGGCGACGTCAAGGAGATTTGCGCATTCATTTGCTGCGCCTCAGTGATTCGTGCCTTCTCGTGTCCCAGTGTTAGTAGAACCATTGGTTCTAGCAAAACTGTTTTCTCCTATGACGTCATCACACTTGTACTTGCGAGTTTGGCCTGTGGCGGCGATACCTGTATTTTGGTTCTTGCTCTTTTCTACGTTACAAGAGCCTTGTTGTCAGTATGATTGGCGTTTTTGTTATCAGGAGCTGGTATTCTGTCGATACAAGCCAACTTCACTCTCTCCTCAGTGTCCCTTTAAAAGCATCCATAGAGAGCGCAGCATACCTCATATTTTGGACGAGCGTCTGCATAGAGTGGTAACACAAATAAAATGTTACACTTTAAAACCTTAGTGGCCAGTCAGGCTAATCTTTCTAAAAAACTCTAATTTGAAAATTTGATGGCAGCACCTTTTCATTTCAACACACTTTTTGACCAAAATAATACGCGAAATTTTATGAACTGCAAAGTTAAATAAGATATGCCTCTGTTTACTTTAGACGCTTCAGGAAAACGTAAGTTTTTTCTTTCAATTTTGGTTTCGGCGTTGCTGAATTGTTAAGCGAAAAATTAGCTCAGAGCACAGTTATAGTGAACTAGAATGTAGCATGGTAGATGTATGTGGAGGTTCAGAACCTATACACAACTACCACAAGACACGTGGGTGGCTTTGACTACATGAGGCCATTCAACGAGCAGCAAAGCTTCATTTTTGAATGCAGTAAGAATGCAGAGGTACAACCCGAACTGTAAACACTGCGGCCAACGAGCCAACTACGATCATATCCTGTGGGCTTGCAAAATAGAGCCATCTCCGGTGAACTAGATACCGCTCTTTCTCTCGAGCTCTGGGAGACCGTGACAGCTAGCTCTGGCCCCAGAGACTGATAAAGATAACCGCTAAAGGGTAACGGAGTGGATTCCAAGAGAAGGCAAGCGTAGCAGGGGGTACCAGAAAGTTAGGTGGGCAGATGAGATTAAGAAGTTTGCGGGTATACGGTGGCTGCAGTTGGCAAATGACAGGGTTAATTGGAGAGACATGGGAGAGGCCTTTGTCCTGCAGTGGGCGCATTCAGGCTGATGATGATGATGCTGGTGCGCAAGATCACCTCGGCTTGCGCAGAATATGGGGCTGGCCCGCTTCAGGAAACGACCTCTTTTCTGAGGATGAGAGGCACTCTCGTGGATTATTAAAGGTACCCGTCCTTACCTTCAGACGCAGGGCTCCGCTAACCTTCTTATGGCAGGCCATATGTAAAAATCGACTTCATCCTGCCTGAGAAGGACTACGGCAAGAGACGTGATCTCATCCAGCACTGGAGAGCGTTCGTAAGTCGTGATAGTCATCTCCTGTGTCCCTTGCACTGATCATCGATTCCGTAGGAGTGAGAACAAACGTTACACGGCGAGGGAACTCGAGCGCTTACCCAGTCAAATGAGCGGGCTCGTACGGCTACTCACCAAAAGTAAATAGGCGGTTGCGATTTGCGAATATTATACTGCACGCAAGCTTGAGAAACGGCCCTTGCTCTTGCACCATGACGGTGCTGAGCTCACCAAACGCGTTCGACCTTTTTGACCTTTGCACTAGCCAAAAAATTTATTCTATCTAAGACACAAGCTTTGACTGTGTTGAACATTTCCTATGCACTGAAACTGGCCACTGCTGCAGTACCCACACTGCGAAGTCTGTCAGCGGTTACCACTCCGCAAAGACAGCGTCCTTACAGAACGTAAGGGCTGTAAACGCAGAAATGATGATACTTTCGGGTGATTTCTCGCCTTTAATGTGTGCCCCATAATTAAAGGCGGTCTTTCATTGCGGGACGCGTTAGACCTAAAGGCACGGTGCCGATCACCCCTTTGTCGCGATGGGCGACAACGCGCCCGCCAGGTTCAAAGCTTGGCCAGGCCTGGCGACTCGCGGATACCGACTGCGCAGCACTCCGTGAAAGGTTCGCCTCGTGGTGGTTATCTATACTATGGACAGCCCACTTGCAGTGAGAATCCCGATATAACGAATGGTAGGAGCGTGGAGTTCATGTTCGTTATATGTTGTCTGGACTGTATTTCCACAATATTGCACTAGAAACTGGCAGGCAGTAATTAAAGTTAAGAAGAGAAATAGAGGCGAATGAGAATGGCTCGGAAAGGATCAATGTGACAGCCAACATAAACCTAAAAGTTACGCCCCCCAAATCTCTATGAAAAATAAAAGTGCATTATTAGGTCAAAATAGCTGGAAGGGGCACTCAAGCTCCGCCATAATGGCATGACGTTAGAGCGTTAGTGGTTTAATGCCCATATATGCGGAATTAGCCACTCTACGTTACATTCAAAGATCCTTGGTAGCCCTCATACCACTCCTGGCACTGCATTGACACTGCAATGACAGGGGCTGCCACCGGTGGGCCTTGTGAGACACAGCTAGGTTGCTCTTCCGGAGCTACATCTTATGACCAATCATTAATTTAACTGTCACTTGACACGGTGGGCAGGTTGTGATAACGTCACGAGGTCACGTGACACACTACCAGCAGAGAGCAACAGGGACTTTAGTGACAGACCTGCTAGCAGAGCAAAATCTGTCCTGGAAGATGGGAATAATGAACTCGGGAGGGTAAACTGTCCCACATGCATGGTCTGAACCAGAGTTACCACGACGAAGAGCAGGAAGGTACGCACCGCCCTGGAGTGGAGGAGAGGTGGGTCGCCACTGGGGACTCCACATTGGGCAGCAGCAGAGGCGGTGCAGTAGCACGGCTCGAAGATGTCCCACTGGACGCAGCCGGCCGAGGCAGGCCGCCAGCCGCTGCTGGACACACAACGGAAACGTGCGAGAGTAAACACAAACAGGAGCCAGGGAAGATAGAAGGCCTGAATGTGCACTGCCAGAGTCAAATGAGATGGAAAAAGAATATTCGAGATGTGTGTTCAGCGAAATAAAAGGAAGCTCTGCTCGATGGCCCGTGTGCAACAAATAGCCTCTGGAACTGCGCTGTGGTCCTAAAAAAATGAATAGTCGCCGACCGATTTTTCGGACTCGGCGGGACCCGAAAAAGGGTCCGAATAATCCAACAATCCGAAAAATCCGTGAACTTAAAATATAAACTTTTCTGCGAAAAACCTCCTTTTAAAATTGCGGAGATCGCCGCTCCCCATGTTGCGCCTGGAAGCGATAATATTAGACTATCCGAGTCATAGCCCTGCTTTCCTCATGCCCGCACCTTATAACATCATGATACCAGATAGTGCGATGCAGCCACGGTCGTGCCGCGAATGAATGCACTCGCTGCGCGAAGCAAGAACAGTCAGTTTGCATGGGGCAATGACGTTAATGAAGACTGCGAGGTCACCCACGGGAAGACGCGAGCGGACGCGAGCGCTTCCGCATGCGCTCGCATCCGCTCGCTGACATCTGCTTGTTATGTAGCAACACCTGGACACTGGCTCGAGTCAGGAGTCCATCCAAATTAAACATTTCCTCTAATATTTTGCAATGCAAAAAGATTCCCAGTTTCCTCTAAGTAGCATACATCCAGGGGTATGTACACTAACTGAACAGGCACACAGCATTAGTAAATGTAGAGAAAAAACCCAACCGCTGGTGACTGCCATATGGCACTCCATACTGCTACTGTTTGCACAACGGGACAGATACCTCATCACCACATACTCAGCACTGCACTGCTGCTGATAGGGCTCGCTGTCGTCCTGTTTTGATTTATTCTACGTATAATGCAAGACCCGAAAATTTCTGAACAAAAAAAAAAGAGACACAAAGCACCTCTGGTCTTGGGAGGTGCAGGGTGGGAGAGGCCCAGTTGAGGTGCCAAGGCTGCCTTTGGCTTTGGTTGTGCTGCTGGTTGTGAATTGGGCTTGGGTGCTTGCCCTGCCATCTGTGCTGTGGGTTGGCCAGCTGGAGTCTGCGCTTTCTGTGGTCCGGCCAAAGATGTCCTTGGGCCTGCGTCAAAGAATAATGCGCAAGTTATCCACCACACGGTGGATCTTCAAAACTAGTACTAAGAGGAAAGCCGAGGTAAGAAAAAGAACCGGCATGAAAATGTTCCGCACAGACACTTTTTTATGGAAAAGCTAAACTCACACTTAAGAAGAAACGAACCAAGTTGAATCTCAACATTTTCAAAACAGAACACAGTGCTTTTTGTTCAGAAAATGTGCGTGGGTTGTGGATGCTTCGTTGCAGCACTGATTTGCATAAGCCTTAAGCATCAAACCGGCCAACTTTGGAAGGCTCATGCTGTCAACCACCTGTAATTGATGCATATTTGCTTAAGTGGCGCACGAAATTAATGTTACTCATGGTTCTTTCACTGCGAGAGTGCATTTTATGCACAATGGTATAACATGCAGCTTTTCAATCTGCACATTGCAAACATTTGTGCACACTGCAAACAGCAGATTTCTAGGCAGCCCAGTCGAATGAGTCACTCCCTTTGATAGTTTGTTGTCTTTGAGGTACCTTCTCCCTTGCCTCCTCTACCACAGACGTTTTGAATGTTCATAGTATAGTCAAGGACAAAAGTCTGATCTCCAGGCGGCAGCTAATAACAGAGATATAGGCTTTGTTTGCAGAGCATGTGATACGTAGAGCATGTGGTACGTGGAGCATGTGGTACGTGGAGCCCAAGTGGCACAGCTCACCAGTTGCAGCTGGCTTAGTTGGTGGCCTCAGCGATGTTTTTGGAGCAGCTGCTGTCGTTGCGGGCACCACCGAAAGCCTGGGTGCTGGGCCCCGCTTGGCAACACCACTCGTCAGTGCACCACTCGCTGCCGCTGCACAAACAGCAGCAGCAGCACAAGGTGGTCACTTGACCAGCCAAGGTGGGCAACACTGTCTCCCAGTTTAGATCAATACGTAGCACAGACGCCACTCACTTCGCAGACTACTCCTTTTGTTATCGAGAAAGGAATCCCACACTGCCCCGTTTAGTGCTGCTACACACGACCCTATGTGCTTTCTCTACTACCTTGCACTTGCTGCCGGTGTGCACCACTCCGCCGGCCAGCACAATTCTTCCACCACATGAAATCCCCGACTCCACTGCCATTAAACCTCAGGCATTTGGTACCCGCTTACGGTGTACTGACTTACTCTGAATGCCTCAATTAGCACATAGAAATCATCGCATATGAGGCTGAAAATCTATCTCGTAAAGCATCCATGCACTCTGCTGCGCATCGAAAGGAAGCTATATCAGTGCTCCTAATGCGTAAATTGAGCAATAAATCAATAGTGACACGGCAAAGCACAACGCTGCTCAAAATGCTCAGCACAGACACTTCTTTTTGAAGAAGAAGAAATGAACCAAGTTAGACCTCAACATTTCCAAAACATAACACACAGTGCTGTTTGGGTGGTGGCTGCTTCACTACGGCACTGATTTGCATAAGCCTTAAGCATCAAACCGACCAACTTTGGAATGCTCATGTTGTCAACCACCTGCAATGGCCGATATTTGCTTAGTGGCGCACGAAATTAACGTTACTCATGGTCCTTTCTCTGCAAGAGTACATTTCATGCACAATGCTATGAACATGCAGCTTTTCAATCTGCACATTGGAAACATTTGTGCACATTCCAAACAACAGATTTCTAGGCAGCGTAGTCCAATGGGTCACTCCCTTTGACAGTTTGTTGTCTTCGAGCTACCTTGTCCCTTGCCTACTCTCCAACAGACATCTTGAATGTTAGTAGCCTAGTCAAGGACAAAAGTCTGATCTCCAGCCGGTAGCTAATAGCAGAGCTATGGGCTTTGTTTGCAGAGCACGCGGTATGTGGAGCATGTGGAGCCCAAGTGGCACAGCTCACCAGTTGCAGCTGGCTTAGCTGGTGGCCTCAGCAATGTTCGTGGAGCAGCTGCTGTCGTTGCGGGCGCCACCGACAGCCTGGGTGCTGGGCCCCGCTTAGCAACACCACTCGCCAGTGCACCACTCGCTGGCACTGCACAAACACAGCAGCAGCACAAGGTGGCCACTTGACAAGCCAAGGTGGGCAACACTGTTTCCCAGTGTAGATCAATACGTAGCACAGCCGCCACTCACTTCGAAGACTACTCCTTTCGTTATCGAGAAAGGAATCCCACACTGCCCCGTTTAGGGCTGCTACACACGACCCCATGTGCTTTCTCTACTATCTTGCACTTGCTGCCGGTGTGCACCACTCCGCCAGCCCGCACATTTCTTCCACCGACTTCATGCAAGGCAAAGAGCTGGTCTCTTTCCCAGGGAAACAGTGGGCAGGCAGACTGAAAGGAGGGACAGATGCCAAGAAGCAGCACTGCCATGCGTTCCCCACCAATGTGCACCCATGGTAAAACTAAGCAGCACTCATTTATTAAGCGGCAGTTCCGCTTAAGTCAAAGCCACATGAAATCCCGAACTCCACTGCTATTAAAAATCTGGTATTTGGTGCCCGCATAAAGGTGCACTGAAGAGGATACTGAGCTTGTCTTTTTGCCGTGGAAACTCGATCTTCACATTCCTAGCTTTCCTAGAAACGTCGATTTATTGCCCTGTGTGGCCGATTTCCCTAATTAAATCGAATTAACGTCCGGCTCCCGCCTTTATTTTTTAATTCTGCCGCGTACGGTGGGCGGAGTCGACCAACGCGTGGAGTGCCTTTCAGCCAGCTCCGTGAAGGCTTTGCTTTCGCTTTATTTTGTTTTTTAGGTTTCCATGAATAAATAGTTTCATTCGCAGACAATATAGCCGCAAAATAAGCCCGAAGAAAAAAAATACGTGCGGACTATTTGCTACTACGGACTACTACGTATTACTCCGCCGATGGCAGAGTGGCAAGCCGCCCAGGGACTGGGTGAAAGGCGCTCCACGCGTTGTCCATAAGGCAATAGCGATACGGCAAAGCACTACGATGAGCGCACTTTGCAGCTGCTGACATGCCCAGAAAGAGCACTCTGGCAACACTGCCCGTCACCAGCACCCAGGGGGGACCAATGTATGCCAGCTACACCATCGCCACTCTTCACACCATAGATACTGCTTGCCATCATGTGACTAGCTTCTCCTGCAGTTGAGGCTATCAGAGCAAAGTTGTACCCCACCCCCCTTTTTTTTCTTGCAGTACCAGTGGATGAAGTGGCTTCAAAATTATTTAATTCTTTTCCTAAAGCAGTTCTGAGTACAATATTTGCTATCTGTACGCTTGCGAGATATGTACAGAGGTCACCTCTTATAAAGTGGTAAGTGCATAGCTTGAGTAGTTTAATTTGCAGTGCAAATGAGATGAAGACACATTTCAGTAATGCACAATCGATACATAGAAAATTTTCGCACCAGGCTTATCTACGCTTAAGAGAACAAGTTAACAAAAGTATACTGTACACTCACAGTCAAACGTTTACGGAAAGTAGTACCGAAAAAATTTAATTTCGTTGCTACTTTTCCATGCATCCTCGAAGACTCATATGCAACCTTACTGCGACTCTGCGGATTAAATGACACACGCCTGAATGTTAAGTACCGCACCATAGATGCAGAGAAATTAAATTTTTGCGACAGAGTTGCCTTCCATAAACCTTGGATAGAGGGTGTACATCTATGCCATTTGCCCCAGAAGGTACATCCTGCTGGTATTGCATTACCAAAATGCCCCGTCCTGTTCCCTATCCACACGCACTGTCAATATACCGGCACACACATGCACCAGAGAGTAGCAGAGGCGGACCGACCTTGGAGGCTCCTCCTGGAAGCTGCCCCAACTGGGGCTCCTGCCACCGACCTCTGCAGGGAGGGCAGCCTGGGGCCAGGTATGGCAGGTTGAGACACTGGTGCTGCCTGCCGCTGGGCAACGAGGAGAAAAACACTTTCAGGTGATGGTAGTGGTAGGTATTGTTCAATATCTGAAACAGGCTCCAGTGGAGGAGTTGAGATTAATTTCGTCCACCTGGGTTTCTTTACAGGGTCACTCTGCCCCTCAGGCTGCAAAGGTGCGGCACTTGGCCATGTAACTGTACACCTTGTAGATTTGGGAATAGTCTGCTTTTTTTTTCAAAGGCCTTTGAGGTGTCAATGTAACAGAGGTACCAGTCCTTGGAATCCCCTCAAGCCACTGATTTTTGTCTGGCTCTCACTGCAGTTTCTCTCGCTTATTGCATCACAGATGGGCTTCTTTCCCTTGTTGAAGTTCAGCTTTGAACCTGTGTAGATTGTAGCTGCTGTGGAGTGACCAGCCCGAAGCTGCAGTAGACCTCTCACCTGGCTCGGCTGCTGCAGGGTGCTTGTGGGTGCAGACAGCCGTCCTTTCCGGGTGGCCCTGTTCAGCCCAAAGGTGGTATCTGCCGAAGGGGCAACAGTGAGCCGGCCGCGAGGCACAGTGGCCCTGGAGGGGATGGACAGCCGCCCGGCACGCTGAGACAGTGGCGCTGGGAACACCGCAGACCGACGACAATGAAGATAAAGAAACCAAGAAAATTCACGACTATTTTGCTCTGTAATCAGCATACACTAAGTGGCTATCAAATAAATTCATTTTTCCATCTCAATATGTTTGTGCTGCTGAACTGACTGGTACTTCTGTATAGAATGTTAGGTCAAGCTCTAGGGAGTTTTGAGAGTTCAATATATGCGAGCTCGACTGTACCCAGTACACAATTCCAGAGTGTGGGCCCATAGAGAAAGAATTAACACGTACATTCGGCACAGGAGTAAACAAACGGAGCACTCACGCAGCATGCTCCTCCCTGGAAGGGGTTGTCCCGAAGGCCTGCGCGGAATGGCACCTTGTCCCAGAGTCACAGTGGTGTCCCCCGCCGTTGCTGCTTTGGATGGTGTCTGGGCCCCCAAGGAAGAAGACGCCCCATCATACAAACACAGCAACAGGAAAAGTTCAGCAGGGGAAAAATTGCAATAACCCAAAGGCAAGGACCTGCCAATGGCTGTAGAGAGACCCTGTTCAGAGCCTTCCTTAGAGTGAGCGAAAATGAGTGAAAGAGGTATGCACACGGGCAATTCACTTCCTGGGGCCAGTCACACTGGTATGGCTGTTCTTTTGTAAGTTGAGAATACAAGTTGCTACCACGAGACAGTCGCCTCTCACCAGGCGTGACTGCATTCACCAGTGCAAATGGCTGCGCACGTGCTTAATACAGCAATGTTATGACTGACCAGTGCAATTTATGAGCTGCACCAGGTCTGCCCAGGTGTGCTCCCGCATGCTAGAAGCAGAACTCTAAGAACTAAAGTGTGCTTGAAAACCACCCTAACTACGGTGTAGGGAGCTTTCCTGAAAAGGGGCACCGTTATCAGATTGCACTCCCCGTCAACCCAGTGTCGTTTCTGTTTCACACCATTTTTTCTTTTACATTGCCCTTTGGCATAGAATAAGCACAGGGGAAACTCCCATGGGAAAACAAGACTGCATTAAGGAGAATGGTCACAACACACAGCAGTACCAGCGAACACATTTTTTTCCTGCCCCCAAGAGATAGTTACAACATTGACTCAAGCCGAGATGCACTGGCTACCAGACAGTTCATAATCCGAGGTTCCTCTGGAGGAATTGACCAGGCACACTCTTGGACGTGGACAGGAAGATAAGATTGCACTTGCCTTCCTTGGGCCAGCTGCCGCGGTTCGAGCCGTGGGGTCTCTGGTGGTCTCTGGTGGTCTCTGCATTGGCCACTTCAAAGCCGTCCTTGCTGCCCAACGAGTCAGACACTGCAGCCTCTTTCCGAACAGCTGCAAGTGATGAGTCCGGCGTGGCAGCCGTGCAAGGGCAGAGAGAAGACCACCAGCATAAGCTCAAATGCGCATCCAACACAACACGGACTAAGTGTTACAGATTCGCGCAGAAGCAAGACAACTCAAGGCCGGCAGAGGTGTGCAAGTTACGGGCAACCTGCTAGGAAAGAACAATGGCAGCTGTGGAAGAATACTTGTTCATTGGCATGTTCTTGGTAGAACGAGGTATAACGAGTTTCGGCAAACTAATGTGAATTTGAGGGCATAACCCAGAGCAAAAAGCAGAGCAACACTTCCTCTTGGCCATGAATATGGCCAATCACTCATAGACTACTGCAGCCATTTTAGTTTGTGTAGAAGTGAAGTCACGCATGGCATCACCATTGTGTCAATCACTTCGCAAACCAGCTAACACAGATGACTTGTTGCACACCGATGTTAGGAGCTGCACGTTCTCTTTTACTCTGTCGCACACTGAGACCCATTACGAAGTAAAATTCCGGGATCAAGCAAACTGAAACCCTTGCCAACTTTCACCTTCAACAGGGACACAGCTAAATCCTAATACAATGGGCCCAGAAAGAAACAAAAGATGAAGGCATAAAATGGGGGTTGAAGGGGGGAGGGGGGGGGAGGGTTGCCAGGAACTCACGGCAAACGCTGCTGCTGTTTTCTTCAACCAAGGAGGGCTGTTCGGACGTGTCACGCCTGGTCTCACCCAGGAGTGGAGAGCCAAGTAAGTCAGTCAGTGCTACTGGGTCTCTCAGCACTGCTCCCTGGTTTGTGCTGGGCAGAGCGACACCAGCCTTTGCCAGGGCGCCCGGAGAGGCTAGTGATATCAGCCAACTGTCCCCCTCAGTAACAGCACTGCAAGCCATGCAGGGAAGAGCAAAGAACATGTTTGGCACCCAGTACACTTTCCTGATCTCCATTACTAGCACATCAGGCGACACACAGAGGACAAGTTGAAGCTAGTCCACATAACTTGATTATCACATTCCAATAAAACAGGGGCTACTTGCAGTGAAAACAGCTTCTATAAACTAGAAAAGAGCCAAGGTCGGTACAGGTATCGCTACCACCAACCGTTTCTCCAAGCATACTGCAATGATTTCAGGACAGTATGTGGATCCAAGGCAAGGCCACACTAATCAACACTTCCCAACAGTGATAACGGAGTCAGCCAAGATTCCTTATAGGTATTGAGCGCAGCACCAAACAAGAATCTTGGCTGTCTGATCTCGCGCCAACACCTAGCAACAACGGCGACAAGTTAAAAAAAGAAAAGCATAACATATAGATACCGACAAAAATTCAGGGGTCACTTTGACGGTCTAAAGTGCGTAGAGGCGAAAGCGTTTTCCGCACCACTTTGACTGCTTCTGTGCACTGGTGGCGTCACATGTAATTGAGTACTAATTACTAAGTGATGACGAATCACTAATGAATGGTTAATTACAGATTAATGCCTGAATACTAATTAACTGCTAATTAAGCTTAAGCTTCGCCTTTAGGAGTGGAACGCGACAGCGTGTTGTAGTGCTGCCAGGGAGTCCACGGAACGCCACCACCCGTTCGGCGCGATGCCTTGCCGTTTCAACGCAACGGTTTTTGAGGAAAGGAAATGGCGCAGTAAATCTCTGTCATCTCGGTGGACACCTGAACCGCACCGTAGAGGAACGGAGGAAGTGGGAGTGAAAGAAGAAAGGCGAAGATGGCCCGTAATGAAGAAAATGAAAATTGTATTTGAGGAAAGAAAATTACGCAGTAACTGTCTCACATATCTCGGTGGACACCCGTCAAAATTCAGGGGGGGGGGGGTGCACTTTTTTTACCTAAAGTGTGGTCACTGATGTGTTGTTAAGATGTTAAGCTTCGCCTCTGAGAGTGGAACGCGAGAGCGTCTTGCAACGCTGCCAGGGAGTCCATAGAACGCCATCGCCCATTCGGTTCTACGCCTCGCTCGTCGGTAAATTGGTTTTTGAGGAAAGGAAATGTATTTCGCTCTCATATCTCGGTGGACACCTAAACCTCGCCGGAAGGGAAGGGAGGAGGATGGCAGTGAGCGAAGACACCGTATTCACTAGACGTGCCTTTGTTCATTCAAAACCATCGAGCTGGCATGGCGGAGTGGATAGCATGCTCGTCTCGCACTCCGAAGACCGGGGTTCGATTCCCGAGCTCGACCAATTTCTTACTAGGTTTTATTTATTTATATGGCCTGACTAGAGAAGTTAATTGGGTAATTAAGCAATTAACTAAGCTCAGTCCCACTTACCTGGAGCATCACTATATGGTCCCTTCAATTGGTTGCATGGTTACTAGCCAAAGTACAATTGGCCCCGTCTGAAATTGGCGCACTGTGACGTCACGACCGTTTCGACCAACTGAAAAGCGTGACATTCTCCGTCGACAACTGCTGCTTACAACGATGAGACATTAAAGGCTTTCGCATTCATATTGGTTTGGTTTGGTTTATGGGGTTTAACGTCCCAAAGCGACTAAGGCTATGAGAGACGCCGTAGTGGAGGGCTCCGGAAATTTCGACCACCTGGGGTTCTTTAACGTGCACTGACATCGCACAGTACACGGGCCTCGAATTTCTCCTCCAAAGAAATTCAGCCGCCGCGGCCGGGATCGAACCCGCGTCTTTCGGGCCAGCAGCCGAGCACCATAACCACTGAGCCCCCAGCAAACCCCAAATTAGACCATGCCCAAGCCGATGGTGACCGCCTAATTTGGCCCTGGCCAATTCAGACCAAAATCAATGTCCAACTATAATTGAACGTGGACAACACAATGCTGACCTCCAAATTTGGCCCGGGTCATTCCCAAAAATTGGCCCTGGCCACCCCTGAAATTCGATTCTCGCCAAATTGCACCAAAAAACCAATGCTTTCGCACTATAATAACTGTAACGATGTTCAAACCCTGACAAATGTTTTGCTTCTGGCGTCACAAGTATGAATCAATAAGCGAGAAGAAAACGTTCCAGATTTAAACTTTCTCAGCACTAAACGAGTCTCCTGCTGCCAAATGAACGTAAACATAAACAATTCTTATAGGTTCTCCCCAGTGGCCATCTAGGTTCATTTCATATGCACAAATACTGCAGCTGTTGTGGTCTGTGAGAGATTATCGGCATAGCAGGTGATTAAACAAACATTTACATAAATACACATCTGCTGTTGAGTGTTTGTCTAAATACCAGTGGATGGCAGATGTTAAAAAGGCAAGCACGCTGATCTTTTGAAGCAATGTAAAAGGCACCAATTTGAGGGCCTGTTTTATATCAACTAGAACGCCACTGCAAAACAAACCCCTGATTGGACCGCGCAGCATCTAGAAAGTCTGCCCTTGTCCTCAGAAAAGACCGCTACTATTGTTAATTTCTAACAGAAGAAACCTGCTGCAATACCGAAAAAAATGCAGCGTAATCATAGCACTGCCACACAGCTTGTTATAACCTAACACATAATAGTTGACAATTTTAGCTAGAAACTTAAGCAAATCAGCAGTGTTTGTTCGAGGTGATACTCAGTAACGTATTTTTGGCGATGCAGCCAAAGCTACAGAAACGAAACAATATCTCCCCTCCTATGCAGCAGAATATAGTCCATACATGCTGTTTATAGGTTCATCTCAAAAGACAGTACCTTGGTAACACTCATTATTTAAGGAGCGCTTCTCACATATCAGCATATTTGCAATTCAAAATTCGTCGCAAAGACACTTTCTAGATTACAGTAAATATCTTTAGGCATGTCTGGTTACAAGCAGCTTGTATAGATGGCGCCAGCTACCATCAGCGGTGAAATGAGGCAACCGCAGAGCGATCAACGTGCCAGACCACCATTCTGTGGCAGACCTATTGGTGTAGCGATGCATTTAAATACACTCCACCCCTCTAGCTTTCTCTTCATTGGAAAAAAAAAGTTGCCACAGTAGAGATGGTTTACGCCTTTCAATCGAGTTTAATGGAACGCGAACAACAGCAGGCTTCGGGGACGAGATAGGCACTACCAACTTTATCCAGGAAGACAACACACACGTATATACCTCAATCTCTCTCGCATACGGGGGAAAAAAAGACTCAGCGACCAATAGCGGTGTGTATAGAAGGCGCACTGACATGCCATTCATCTGTCAGTCAGGATAACTTCTTTACAGAAGCATTAATACACCTGAAGGTGGGTGGTCTGTTTCCGTACAGTTCGCTGGTGATCCAGCTCTGCTGAGTGCAGCCCAGCGCTCCAAGTTGTCAGTGGGTAGATACGGAATGACACGAGAGTTTTGTGACTCACTAACTTGCTTCCTAGCACACAAAGGAAGCCTCCAATAGTCCACATACCTCATTGGTGCTTCTACGAAAGGTGTTGAAGTGTCTTCAACTTTGCTTTCAACATGTAGGCTAGAATGAGCCAGCACTTTTTGAATAAGCTTTTATGTCAATAAATTGTGCACAGCACAGTCACTTTGGCATGCCGGCTTTTGCGCTGTATAACTGCTGGATTAAATGCAGTCCTGTAATTATTCCGCCTGTTTCTCGCTAGTACTACACACAAATTGAAGATGAGTGCTGTAAGACTCAACAAACATTAACACATTGTCTTGCAGACAACTGGCAGCAGCAGCGGACACGCACACAGTATATCAAGATACTGACTTGAATTTTTTGGGTACTGGACTCTGGACGGCTCTTCTGTACGCTTTACCGGTGGTGCTCTACCGGTGCTTGCCTTGGCAGCTGCCTTGCCTCTTCCGTTCTCCTGGCACTCATCGCTACGCCGCTTTTACAATTTCCTGCAGCATTTCATCGGTGCAGTGCCCCGTGTTATCGTCAGAGGATAACTGAGGTGGGCGTTCCTGGCACCCACAGTGAGCGCCACCTGGACTATCGCTTACGTTCAGCCGTGGGAAACACGTATCTTCACATACTGGCAGCAGCTGCGGACACGCACACAGATACTGTCAAGATACTGTCTTCAATTTTTCAGGTTGGTGCTTGTTCGTATGCTTTATTGTAAACGGCATCGTCACCTTGCCGTCGCTGCTGCTGCCAGGCGTGTTGTGGTGGAATTTTTGTCGCCTCTAGGACTAACTTTGCCGGGTGCTTTCGCCGAGCTCCTCAGTGCGAAAATAGACAGTGCAAAGGATGCCCTACAAGATTTCAGGGCTCTCGGGGATAAGCCTCCAGGGAGCATTAAGGAAGTAGCGAAGATCCTTACCGAACTTCTAACTAAACTTGATGTATTTGCATCCGACATGAAAAGCAGCGTCGAAAAATTGGGCGGCTGAAGCAGTGAAATTCGCGCTGAGCTCTCTGGCATTAAAGAGTCAATTGACTTCATGAATGAGGGGTTTGAAAACTTAAAAACAGATGTGGAAGGTTTTTGTCGGCAGCTTGCGGAAGTCAAAAAACAAAATGAACATTATCAGAACACAAACGAGCTTCAGAGAACGGAACTGCAAGAGACAAAAAAAAGAGATTTTAGAGCTAAAGCAGTTCACCAGGAACATAAATCTTGAAATCAAGGGACTTCCATTTGCTCCGAATGAGGACCTTGTCAACTCTGTTCAGAAGGTGGCTTCTTGCCTGGGTGTTGAACTTGCCGAGTCTGACATTGATTTTTTGCATCGAGTGGGCGCTGAAGATAAAGATAAGCCAAACGTGGTGGTCAAGTTTATCACAAGGTCTATCTGCTGAGTGCTGCTAAAGAGACCAAACTGAACACTAGACTGCTTGCTTTTGAAGAACAAGAACCCTTGTTTGTTAATGAGCACCTGTACGTTGAAAACAAAGTACTACTATCTAAAGCAAAGAAAGCAGCTAAGGACCACAATTGAAAGTTTTTTGGTTGTCAGAAGGAAAAATATTGATGCGTAGGGCAGACAACTCCACTGTTCTGCACATCACAAGTGAAGGTGGCTTGGCCAACGTCGTGTGACTTTTCTTTTGGTTTGGTTTATTGGGTTTAACGCCCCAAAGCGACTCAGGCTATGAGGGACGCCGTAGTGAAGGGCTCCGGAAATTTCGACCACCTGTGGTTCTTTAACGTGCACTGACATCGCACAGCACACGGGCCTCTAGAATTTCGCCTTCAAGAAATTCAGCCACCGCGGCCGGGATCGAACGTGCGTCTTTCTGGTCAGCAGCCGAGCGCCGTAACCACTGAGCCACCGCGGCGGGTCTGACTTTTCTTTTTTTCTTTTGTTTATATCTTAGCATGACATTTTGTCTGTTTCTATTGACATGGCTTTTATGTTTCAACAAGTTGACGATTTGATGCTTGATAAAAGCTTTTCAATTTTGCATTGTACCGTGTGCAGCATATGAAGTAACCTAAAAAACTTGATTGTAAATATGGCAAGGTATGATTCCTGTTTTGATGTATTAGCCGTGAGTGAAACTTGGCTCAAGCATGATGACGTAGTCTCTTTCCCGGGTTATAAATGTTTATCCCAGCCACGGGATACACGAGCAAGGGGAGGTGGGGTAGGGATGTTTGTCAGAGATAGTGTCTCCTACCAGCTATTGGGAGTGGCGTCTGTTAGTTTTGACTGCATTGAAACCCTATTCATAAAACTTCAGGATGGTTTGTAGGTTGGTGTGGTTTATCAGCCACCAAACACATCGATAACGCAGTTCCTTGAGAAGTTTGAAATGATGCTAACAGAATGTTTTCAATATTGTCATAATGGGCGATTTCAATTTAGATCTAACACATGGAGTACAGAGCAGCTACACTTTCCTTCCGGAATCATTTCCCTTACGTAATTACAGAACCTACCCACGTAACAAGTACTTCAAGTACTCTAATAATCACGCCCTCTGTAATATTGTCCCGGGTGTGCTGGCTGATACCTGCGCTGAGGTGGTAGCCGATGATTCACCTATTTTTCTTGTAATAGAAAAAGACCTGCCTCCACGAGTACAGTTGACACAGTGTACAATACGTAGTAAGATAAACTATGTAACACTACGTGAAACATTAGAACAAGCCGACTTCACTACGGCATATGATGAAAACGTCAATACTGAGTGTAAGAACTTTTTAGATATCCTTAAAAATGCCATTGAACAGAGCTCTCTGCCGAACACTAATAAATACAGCCAGCCAACGTGTCCTTGGATGAATACTGAAATATTAGCCGTGTTAAAAGATAAGGACAAATGGTATCACAAATGAAAGCAGTTGAGATCAAACGAATACTACCAAACCCAGTTTAAGCGTTGCAGGAATTTGTGTCTCTTATGAGAAAAAGAAAAAAGGAATATTATTCATCAATGGTGAAACAGGCGCATACAAAAAAAATTTGGGACATAGTGAACGATGCAATCGGCCTGCGATCCAGTACAGCAACACTTCCTGAGACAGTTGAGGAAGACGCAGTAGAATCATTTAATACCTATTTTACCTCCATTGGGCCTACGGTTACCGCGCAGGTTCATGCTGACGCACCTACGGCGAAGATGCCGGAACGTGTTACCAACAGTTTTGCTCTGCCTGACATAGAAGAAATAATCACTGCAGTCGGCTGCCTTTCAGCCGGCAAGGCGGCAGGACCTGATGCAATACCCGTTATACTGATAAAAAACAACATTGATATATTAGCAATCCATCTACTACACATCTTTAACCATTCATTGGCAAATGGAATAAATCCTGACGAGCTGAAGGTTGCAAAGGCTGTACCTATTCATAAAGGCAGTGAGCGATCTGATCTGCGAAACTACCGATCAATATCGGTATTAAATCCAATTAATACAGTTTTCGAAAAGGCGCTTTGTAAACGTATACAAATTTTTCTAAATAAATATAACATTGTATGTCATAATCAGGTGGCTTCAGGCCCCAAAGGTATACGGCCACCGCAGTTCTTGTTCTTTCACAACTGATAAATTCTGCACTGCATAATAACAAGCTGGCCATAGTAGTATATGTAGACATATCAAAAGCTTTCGATACGGTTCATCACACAATACTACTACAGAAATTGGAAGCCTACGGTTTAAGAGGGAAAATTTGTGATCTAATTAAGAGCTATTTTACAGGATGGAAACAATATGTTGTCGTGAACAATTTAGCCTCACTACCGCAAAGCATTAATCTAGGTGTGCCTCAGGGCTCCGTGCTTGGGCCGCTATTCTTTTCCCTGTATATTAATGACCTTCCATCAACGCTGAAATACTCAAAAGCTGTAATATATGCCGATCACACAGCATTACGTTTTACAGGGGAAAATTTAGAGGCACTTAAATATATAATTAATGAAGAGCTTAGTGAAGTTTCGCAGTAGTTTAAAAGTAATCGGCTAACCCTTAATACTAAGAAAATAAAGTACACCGTGTTTACTCACTACGAACATATATCTCTAACTATCGACAACATGACTCTGCGGAGGGTGCCTCAATGCAAGTATCTTGGTGTCCTGTTCGCGTCTGATATGCACTGAAAAGAACAAATTAGTAATATTTGCTCCAAATTAGCCTATGGTTGTCATGTTTTACTAAAGGCCAGGGCCTGCTTTGATCTTCCAATTCTACGCATTCTGTATTTCGCCTTTGTGTACAGTCAATTATCTTATTGCCTGGAAGCATGTGGTGGTACCGACCCATACTCGGCGTCGCAGAGTGCCGGCCTCGACGGGGACGCGGGTCTCATGTTCGGCGTTCGAAAACGCGAACGTAAAAGCCGAGGGACGCGAACACGTGGACACGGCGTTCGAGAACACGACCGTCAGTGCCCAGGGACGCTTCCTCCCGAGAACGCGCTGCTTGGTCTCGTGGGCACGGCGTCCGAGGGAGCAGAGTGAACGCACGGGAGTCATCGAGGAGAGTCGTCCTCCAGCAGCGGAAGAGAGCAGCTGCTCGGGGAGCCAGTCTGTACCTTCCAAGGGCCTGGGGTCCTTTTTTCTTTTGGGTCAAATTCTGTGAATAAAGACCCAGTTCCTTCACCAGTGCCTTCACCGAGTCCACAGCCCGTACCTCGCAACAAACTGGGGGCAGCGGCGGGATAAGGACAAGGCTGGTGGACGCCAGCTGACGAGAAAGCGTCTTCGAGGATCCGGGATCAACGAAGCTCCCCTACGTGGCTCAGGGAGTCACCTTCGTCGCAGTGCAGCGTGAAGGCCAGGCGTGAATACAACCGCTAAAAGGCAACATCGACGATCTGGGATCGACGGACTTGGCAGTTCCGGACTTCGGAAGTCACGGTGGCAATCGAGGGCTCCTGGTTGGGTGAGTGCTAAAGCGACTACGTATTGCCAGATGATTTAGAACTGGGTTCTATCTGAGCAATCGACTGCATTTATTCACAGCAGGCTGTGATTAGTTTGCAGATTTTGTAGTCGGCTCTCGCCAACCATGGATTTAAAGAAATTGACTAAAGACGAATTGCTGCTGTTGGCAGCTGAACTTGGTTTAGAAGTAAACCAACGCACGGGAGCCAACGAGGAGAGTCTTCCTCCGGCAGCGGAAGAGAGCAGCTGCTCGGAGAGCCAGTCTGTACCTTCCAAGGGCCTGGGGTCCTTTTTTTCTTTTGGGTCAAATTCTGTGAATAAAGACCCAATTCCTTCACCAGTGCCTTCACCGAGTCCACAGCCCGTAGCTCGCAACAAATTGGTTGACAGCGGCGGGATAAGGACAAGGCTGGTGGACAGCTGCTGACGAGATAGCGCCTTCGAGGATCTGGGATCAACGGAGCTCCGCTACGTGGCTCAGGGAGTCACCTTCGTTGCAGCGCAGCGTGAAGGCCTGGAGAGAAGACAACCGCTTAAAGGCAACCTCGGCGATCTGGGATCGACCTGGCTGCATGATGGTGTAGCTTCTTTGACGGCGGGATAAGGACAAGGCTGGTGGACGCCTGCTGACGAGAGAGCGCCTTCGAGGATCCGGGATCACGGGGTGGAACATATAAAACATGCCTAGATCCTGTTTCTCGCCTTCAAAAACGAGCTATTCGTATGATAACTTATTCAAATAGTACATGCTCCTGCAGGCCACTCTTTCAGCGGCTTCGTATCTTACCCCTATCAATGGCATATAAACTGGAGATAGCTGAAATAGTAAACAACGTAATAAAATCTAACAACCCCCTGCCCCTTAGTTTATTTAGATTACCAATGAAACAAACAAGAGCTGCAACTAAGAATCTATTTAATTTACCACCTTGTTACAATATGTAGGGCCGGAGACTCCTAGAATACAGCGTAGCCGATGTGCGGAATGAAATCCCAAATTAAGTCAAAGAAAAAAATAACTTCTCGGCATCTTTAAAACACTATTTAATTTCCATGGAAATGTAGGAATGAATTCAATTGTGTGTGTTAATCTTGAGTTTTTTATTTACACGGTCTGCAGTAATATTGTGCTTGTTTTGTATTTGGACACCTGACTAGCCTGCTATCGGTCCAACCAACTGTTTGTGTACCGTTTCTGAGAATAAATAAAGAAAAAACTTTAAAAAGCTCGCAGAAAAAAGCTCGACGACGAATGGGCCACTGCGTAGCTGATACACGGTCGTCCGCTTCTCCAGGCATATTTGCAACAGCCCAGCACGATGGGACCGAGAAATTCTAAATCGACAAAAAAGCGAGAACACTACGCGGACTCTCACAACTGCAATTTGCACTTCGCGCAGTTTGGTGAGGTGTGTCGAGGATGGGCGCTATGGTCAGCGGTACGGATACATTACATCCAGCACGGCAAAAAGCGCTGTGTTCGGGTGTACAAAGCGTTCCTAGGGATACTATCCGTCTAAATAGCAGCCTGAAGTATCAACGAGGACTTCTCTTTAACAGTACCGCTGGTAGGAGCTTGCAAGCGATACCACAAGCATTCAGGTTTCAAGAACTAACCACGACGAGCTAGCCAAGCTAACCGCTCGTGTCATGCCACAGGGGTAAAGACGGGAAATTAACAGAGAAAGCACACTTACAAAGCTTGTGGACGGCCGTGCCAAGTGTTCCCGCAACCTGTCGCTCAGAGTGAAGACAGCTTCCTTCAGCACAGCATTCGAAAGACCGTTGGCACTGGACAGGGTGGGGTTGGTTGGTTGCGACTGCGAGAAGGATGAAAAAGAAAAGTGCACGAGCCTGCCAACTGGCTCAAGCCGAGCCACCACCGCTGCCACGTGCAGATAGAGGAGAGGTAAAAGAAGAGAGGAAAGAGAAAAGGTGGCTGAAGAAACAGATTAGTGGCCCTAGCCGCGGTTCGTCACCACCTCCCGCTGCAAACTGCTGTTGTTGTGACAGAGAGAAGGACGAAAAGGAAATCGCACGAGCCTGCCTACTGGCTCGAGCCAAGCCACCACCGCTGCCATGTTAAAATATCAGAGGAAAGAGAAAAAAAGGAAAGAAAAGACGCGCGTCGCAGCAACAACTGCGTCCGCCGGAGCGGACGCTGCTGAAAATAAGATGCCCAGGCTTAGCTTGGTTAAGCCAAGAATGTGTTGCATACTGCGCGGTCTTTTTGCGCGAGGTATTGCTTGGCGGCACTCGATTTTCTCAGCTTTTCCTCCGTGACGTCACGCGCCGGTGCAGCGCCCCTAGCGGAAGGAGCGGGAGTCAGGTGGTGGCTGCGGCCGCGCGCGACCGCGCGACTTGGGGCCCAGCTTTTCCTCCGTGACGTCACGCGCCGGCGCAGCGCCCCTAGCGGGAGGAGCGGGAGTCAGGTGGTGGCTGCGGCCGCGCGCGACCGCGCGCGACCGCGCGAGTTGGGGCCCAGCTTTTCCTCCGGCTGTCGCGACGTCACGTCACGTGGTTTGGTGGCTGCCCGGCCGCGCCCAAGGGCTGAACTGAGTGATTGCAATATGCAACACATAAAAACAGATAGGCGGCCGAAGCCGCGCTCGCCGAAGCGAGGACAGATAGTTTTTTGGTTGGTTGCGACTGAGAGAAGGATGAAAAGAAAAAGTGCACAGGCCTGCCAGCTGGCTCAAGCCGAGCCACCACCGCTGCCACGTGCAGATAGAAGAGAGTTGAAAGATAAGAGGACAGAGTTAGAGAGTAAAGACGCGCGTCGCAGCAACCGCGTCCGCCGGAACGGACGCTGCTGAAAAAACAGATACACGGCCGCAGCCCGAAGGCTGCGAACCGAATCGTCACCACCCCATCGCAGCCGTTTTATACGCTCAAAAATCACGTGCGCGCTGAGCTTTATTATGGGATAGCAGCGAAATGTAACCTTTACCAAACCAGCCTTGCCTATTCAAACATTAAAATAAACACGTTGTTCCGCTACCTGCAGGCATTTTTGAAACTATTGTTTTTTCACAATGTAAAATAAAACTGAGCAAAATCGTTTACAAAAACGCCATAGATAGCGCAGCATACCTCACATGTTGGAAAGCCTCTACATAGAGTGGTAATACAAAATAATGTTACACTTTTATTTATTTATTTATTTATTTTACCCTCAGGGTCTTGCAGGCATTGCAGAGGGGAGTGGGCAGAAAATATAGAACAAAACAATGGAGAAAAAGGAAACGGGTAGATCAAAGATTAGTCCTGTGTATACAATGTTAGCTAAACAAAATACATTAGTGCAGAACAAAATCGTCAGAGTTTACACAACACCAGCCAAAGCTTTGCGAAAGTTATTTACGTCAGTAATAGATACAATTTCACCAGGAAGATCGTTCCATTACTTAGAAGTACGCGGGAGAAATGGGTGTAAGAAAGAAACTGTTTTACATAATGGGCGGTAACTTTGTGGGGATAGTTGCCAGTCAAACAATAGTTCAG
The DNA here is from genome assembly GCF_055824585.1 of Amblyomma mixtum. Classification (NCBI taxonomy): domain Eukaryota; kingdom Metazoa; phylum Arthropoda; class Arachnida; order Ixodida; family Ixodidae; genus Amblyomma; species Amblyomma mixtum. The sequence goes on from NC_143018.1 coordinate 64,975,841, forward strand.
GCTAATCTTTTTAAATAACTGTTGATGAAATGAAAAAGTGCTGGCACCAAATTTTCAAATTACACTTTCTGGCCAAAATAATACGCGAAATTTTATGAACTGCAAGGTTAGATAAGATATGCCTCTGTTTACTTTAGACGCTTCAGGAAATCGTTAGTTTTCCCTTTCAATTTCGGTTTCGGCTTTGCTGGGTTGTTACGTGAAAAATTGGCACAGAGCACAGGTATAGTGAACTACAATGTCGCACGGTAGATGTATGTGGAGATTCAGAACGTATACAGAACTACCACAAGGCACGTGGGTGGCTTTGACTACATGCAGGCATTCAACGAGCAGCAAAGCTTTTGATGATGATGATGATGATAACAACTTTATTTTCCGCCAGATAAGGAAGCCCCCTACTCTCCGTCCCCGGCACGCAGGCTCTGGTGGCGGGGGCCGGGACCTCCGCGATTAGAAGCAGGCGAAGAGGTCTTGATTCCTCGCGGCTTCTTCCGCCAGGCGGAGGGGCTTGTTGCTGTGAAGCAGGGGCCTCGCTCTGCAGCTGGGCTTCCCAGGTTTCTCTACAATTTATGTTTTCGTTAGCCCCTGGGGAACTAGCGCATTCCCAAGTTATGTGGTCGAGGGTCCCCCTCGCCCCACAGTGCTTGCACTAATCCTTTTCTTTGTTATCTCTATGCACATGGTATGCCCAGACCGGGTTTACGAAGTTCCCAGCGTGGAGGCGTCGCCATGCGATTGCCTCCCTATTGTTTAGACTTTTATCCGGTGGTGGCACCAGTCTCTTCTGTAAGCTATAATTTTCAACAATTTCCTCATAATTTTGCAGACGCTCGTCCATGTTCCGGCAGTCGGGCGGCTGCACAGCTACCTGGAAGTAGAGAGCTCGGGCTAAATCGTGGGCCGCGTCGTTGCCAGGAATGGACGCGTGTGCGGGAGTCTAAATTTGGCTAACTTTTCTGTTTAGCTGTCTATTGGCCAGAATCTTTGCCGCTTCCCGCGAGATCCTGCCATTTCTAAAATTATAGACGGCCTTTTTGCTATCGCTAATTAAAAAATTGGCTTCCGTTCCAACGCAAGCGAGCGCTAGCGCCACTTTTTCAGCTGTTTCCGCGTTGCGGATTTTAATGGTGGCTGCCGATACGGGGGCACCGCGGCCGTCGACCACTGAGGCGACCGCCGCACCCGACTTGCCACTTGCTGCGTCCACGTACGCAACGGACTTGCTGTACATCGGATCAAAGCGTCGGATTAGTGCTTCTCCATGAAATTGGGGTAGGCGCACGAACATACGATTACACCAGCAAAGCTTCTTTTTGCCACGTGACGAGTGAATGGAGTGCATGATTTGAATGCAGTAAGAATGCAGAGGTACAACCCGACTTGTAAACACTGCGGCCAACGAGCCAACTACGATCATATGATCATATCCTGTGGGCTTGCAAAATAAAGATACCTCCGGGTGATCTAGTTACCGCTACTTCTCTCGAGCTCTGGGAGACCGTGACAGCTAGCTCTGACAAAGAAAACCGCTGAAGGGTAACGGAGTGGATTCGAAGAGAAGGCAAGCGTAGCAGGGGTACCAGAAAGTTAGGGGGGCGGATGAGATTAAGAAGTTTGCGAGTATACAGTGGCTGCAGTTGGCAAATGACAGGCTTAATTGGAGAGACATGGGAGAGGCCTTTGTCCTGCAGTGGGCGTAGTCAGGCTGATGATGATGATGATGATGATGCTGGTGCGCAAAATCACCTCGGCTTGAGCAGAATATGGGGCTGGCCCGCTTCGAGAAACGACCTCTTTTCTGAGGATGAGAGGCAGTCTCGTGGATTGTTAAAGGCGCTCGTCCTTCCCTTCAGACGCGGGGCTCCGCTAACCTTTTTATGGCAGGCCATATAAAAATAGACTTCATTGTGCCTGAGAAGAACTAGGCAAGAAGACGCGATCTCATCCAGCACTGGAGCGCGTTCGTAAGTCGTGCTAGTCATCTCCTGTGTCCCTTGCACTGATCATCGATTCCGTAGAAGTGAGAACAAACGTTACAAGCTGAGGGAACTCGAGCGCTTACCCAGTCAAATGTGCGGGCTCATACGGCCACTCACCAAAAGTAAATATGCGGTTGCGATTCGCGAATGTTATGCTGCATGCAAGCTTGCGAAACGGCCCTTGCTCTTGCACCGTGACCGTGCTGAGCTCACCAAACGCGTTTGACCTTTTCGACCCTTGCTCTAGCTGAAAAATTTATTGTAGCTAGGACACAAGCTTGGACGATGTTGAACATTTCCTGTGGAAGGAAACCGGCCACCGCTGCAGCACCCACAAAGACAGCGTCCTTACAAAACGTAAAGGCTGTAAACGCAGAAATGATGATACTTTCGTGATTTCTCGCCTTTAATGTGTGCCCCATAATTAAAGGCGACCTTTCATTGCGAGACGCTTTAGGCCTAAAAGGCACGGTGCCGATCACCCCTTTCTAGCGATGGGCGACAACGCACCTGTCAGGTTCAAAGTTTGGCCAGGCCTATGGCGACTCGCGGATACCGACTGCGCAGCACTCCGCGAAAGGTTCGCCTCGTGGTGGTTATCTATACTATGGACAACCAAATTGCAGCGAGCATCCCGATATAAAGAACGATAGGAGCGTGGGGTTCATGTTCGTTATATGCGGCATCGACTGTATTTGCACAATATGGCACTAGAAACTGGCAGGCAGTAATTAAAGTTAATAAGAGAAATAAAGGTGGCTCAGAATGGCTCGGAAAGGATCAATCTGAACGCCAACATAAACCTAAAAGTTACGCCCCACAAATCTCTATGAAAGATAAAAGTGCATTGTTAGGTCAAAATAACCTAAAGGGGCACTCAAGCTCCGCATCAAGCTTATGACGTTAGGGTTGGTTGGTTGGTTTATGGGGTTTAACGTCCCAAAGCGACTAGGGCTGCGAGAGACGCCGTAGTGGAGGGCTCCGGAAATTTCGACCACCTGGGGTTCTTTAACGTGCACTGACATCGCACAGTACACGGGCCTCTAGAATTTCTCCTCCAAAGAAATTCCAGCCGCCGCGGCCGGGATCGAGCCCGCATCTTTTGGGTCAGCAGCCGAGCACCATAACCACTGAGCCACCGCGGCGGCCGTATGACGTTAGGGCGTTCATGGTTTAATGCCCATGTATGCGGAATTGGCCACTCTCTACGTTACATCGAAAGATCCTTGGCAGCCCTCATACCACTCCTGGCACTGCAATGACACTGCAGTGACAGGTGCTGCCACCGGTGGACAGACCTTATGAGACAGAGGCTGCTCTTCCGGAGCAACCTCTTGCGAGCAATCATTAATTTAACTGACACTTGACATGATGGGCGGGCTGTGATGACATCACGAGGTTATGTGACCCAGATGGCCCACCTAGTTTGTTTCCCTGGAGATTTTTTTGAGCATATTGTCACGTTGTAGTGACGGCAGTCCAGCAGTCAGGAAGACACCAACAAGACTTGGAAACGAAGCTCTTTATTTCGGCTGACTTGCGCCCGCAAAAGAACTGAATCACTCCGCAGCGGCGTAAGCAACAAACGTGCTCGTCAGTCGTCGAACTACGAATTCCCGCCGCTCGTGGCATCGCTCAATTTAAAGGCGGCAAGGAAACTTCGAGATAACAGGTCAAGATCATCTAGAGTAATCTGGAAACACGTAGATGCCACTCTTCATGGCTGTGATCAATCGAGATTAGTCCGGTCGCTTCTCGCGTCACAAACAAAAGTGATAACACCCCTTTCCTGGGGCCTTGCGCGAACGAACGGACACTACAGTGATACGTGGCAATATTTTTCTCACTGTCAACGGTGCCGACGCTGGCTTTTCTGCGACACGAGACTCTTTGAATCAATATTTATGCTGTATATTTTGAATATACACGGGCAAATTGACGGAAGATTAAGACGATAATTTATACACTTTATGAAGTGTTACACGCCATTCAGAGCACAGAGCGCGTGAAGATGCCGCGATGGCCGAGTGGTCTGATGCGACGAGTCTGCTCTATTGGCGCCGGCGCTGGTTCGTGCACAGCTCGTATGGGAAAGTGTTTTTTCACTTGGTGTAATTTGGACAGAGAACTTCGGTATGTTCCAGAATGTTGGCGGCAGTTGGCACAGTACAGGGTTAACTGGAGGGAAATGGGAGAGGCCCTTCTCCTTCAGGGAACGTAGGGAAGCTGACAATGATTATGAATACACCACTTTATGCATAAGCAAAAGGTGTAGTTGGATTTCACAAGCGGCCATATTTGAAGCATTTTTACTACTAGCGTGTGGTGATGCTTAATGTTTGCCTCCGGAATTACTAAGTGCAACGCTCGACAGAACTTTCGTTCGCTGTTAGAATGAGCAACTGCGACAGCGAACCAAAGTGCAAGCTCGGACGAAAAACAGTAAGGCAGCACATTTCGCGCATACTAAGAAACCACCTATATTGTACCCGAATGGCAGCAGCAGCTGTCGCTGACGTGCTGTCAAGTACGCCTCTTTCACAAGCAAGCGCATGTATCTACTCCGTTACAACAAATGACACCTCGCTACTTCTTATGTCTTATATGTTCGACAGCACTGCATTCTATTGTTTTCCCGCTGTCACCACCGATCGTCTCTTTGTGCTCCTTATTCGCCACAACATGCAAAGCAGCACAATAAATAAGATCTTTGCTCCGCTGAATTCATGCTGATGCAGAAAAGCTCTGCTAGACCTACAACATATGAACATTTTGCTTCAGTTTTTTTTTTACATTTCTACTGTCACCAGCGTCTTTGTTTCTATTTGTATATAACTACGCTCATAATACACATATTCGCTTCTTGTTTTTGTATTGAATTCTATTTGCTCTGTAGAGTTGTATTCATTTTTCCCTGTATATTTTCCTTTCCAAAGTGTTCGAGAAGAAATGCTTCGGTTGTTCTTCGGGTACCACAAATAAGAGTTGATAAATTCTTTGCATAAAATATTGTTGTGATTTTTCATGATGGCCGCCCATTTACGCTGTTTCCCTTCGAGTAGGTGCTTAGATTTGGGCTGAGCCCGACAAGAAAAGATCGCTGCTGCAGACAAATTGTTCTTGCTTTAAATTTGCCAGTGCGCTGTATTGGGCGAGTTGGATGTAGTTCATCTTTAACACCAGCGCAACACAGACAAAGGACCAACGAAAGAGGAGATGACACTGGCGCTGTCGAACAACTGAACGTATAATGGAACACTCAGGAAATAAATAAGGTGAAAACGCACGAGACTTAAACGAAACAAAAAACAGGAAAACATCGAGGATTACACTGGCGAGGAAATCCACTCATCAAGGAACGCTGTCTTGTCTCTCTGCGAAGCCACAGAGGGTTTTGGCACACACATGTCTGAGTTCTTCGAAATGCATTATCCTTTGAGAATTTTCCTGCCTACATGGTTACTACTGTTGCATGCTTTTGACGTATTATGCAAGTCCGGCAAGCAAGGATGATCTTTCTTTGCGTTGGTAGCAGCGCTGGTGGTTGTGGAAAACGTTTATTTGCTCTAGTTTACAATATTTTTTTGCGGCTTCAGATGGAGTCTTCCATCTTATCATCAGGGTCCGTTCCCCTAGTACAGGGCTCCGCTGAGGGTAGCTGCCCTGCGTGCACGCTTTACTAGTCCTTGTTGGACTTTCAGGATGTCGCTGGATAGTATCCTCTCCCACTGTTCCGCACTCGGGTTTTCAATTTCAGTTGGTAGCAGTGCAGCACGAGGTTAGAAGGAGGGGATTTTTTCTTGTCAAGGGAATTTTCGTGCCCTTTCAGTCTGACGTTTCTGCACCTAGCCGTTCGACCATAGTATATCTTTCCGCATGACACAGGAATCCTACACACCACCCCTTTTTTGAAACTAATGAACGACACAGTGCTCCTTTGAACGTCCTTTCTGGAAGAGGCCAGTCCCAGCTTCTTATTCACTGCAGCACACACTTTCCAAACTTTATGAGCGGAGAACACCACCTGCACACTGTGTCATGCTGCGATCTTTTTTGGACGATGAGGGACACCGTGCAGATACAGGATGGACACGACCTTCATTCGTGTCTCTTCCTGGTGCCCCTGAGGAGAAGGTGTAGCCTTTTTCTTCAGCTTTCCCAAGAGCCTTTCAGCCAAACAATCAAGGTTCTTCTCTTAAATTTGGCACTGCCGTCAAACTTAAGTGACTATAAAGTCATATCAGCATAGTATTTTTGGCTCTAGGACTCAGCTAAAGTGTCTTAGAACTCAGATGTTTGAAGCGTTTTCTTTGGCCTGCTCTATCCTTTCGAGGGATAATGAGGAGGAGGAAATTGCGTGTTCCCACGTAGTGTCGTGCTCCACCTATGGCACCGATCACCTTCTTACACAAAAATTAAACGCGAATATGTGTAAATATCTCCCTACTCTATTATGGAGGGATTGTACATTAACTTCTTCAGACAAAAGACTAACTTGATCTTCCTAGAAATTGGCAAAAATTAAATTGTAAATTGTGTCACTTACCATCCGTCAGAGACACGCGAGCTATGAGGGATGCCATATCATGGGTCCAGGTTAATTTTCACCACCTGGGGTTCTTTAGGGTGCACGTGCAATTCACAGAAAATGAGAATTTCTGAATTTCTCCTTGGGTGAAGTCATACCGACATGGCTAGGCGCCGCGGTATGGTCGCTGACCCACAGCAGTGGTTCAAATTGGAAGAGTGGATGGAACAGCAGCAGAATAAATAATTTGGCGAAAAGGACTCAAGAAAGAAAAACATGCAAATACACAGCTAAGAAAATGCAGTACATAGCTTTTCCTCGTGAATATCCTAGAAGAATCTGTTCAAGCGTTTCGAAAAACAGTACCCAAAGATACCTTCACTCAGGCCACGCATTTACGTCAGCGCATACATCCTCGTATGTGCAACCAAGATATGCAATGCCCCATTTCCAACTGCAGGTCCCACTTTGCCGGACAAGAAATAATCTAATTATTGAGAACACAGACGAAAAAGGGGAAGATTTTAACATAGTTAACTGGAATACACGTGCGAAAGCATGTGTTTAGCCTGATTGGCTCATGGTTTTGCTTTGCTGGGTCGTCGGCAAGGATATTAGACTAGTTTAAAGCTCTGATCGAGGCTAAGGTGATTCTATCTATTCGCGCCTGGAAGCTGATGAAGGCGACAATGTCCAATGCAGAGTGCAAGAGCGTGTTGCAGTTTAACTCGAGGCGCGATCGGCTTTGGCGATAGCATAGTGCTCTAGAGCACTGGCAAGTGAAGCTGATCTGTTCGCTACGCTGCAGGTTCGCATTCCAGTCACAGCAATATTTATTATATTTATTTCACACACAACGAACTTAATGTGGTGTTCGTTGTTGCTAGGCAAACACCGAAAGGTCGGTTGAGAAGATTCATGGTCAGGGTTGGTGAGCGCATGATGATGAGCAAAGGATCAGTCAGAAGCTGCGTTCGTTTGAAAAACAAAAGTTGGAGATGGAGGCTTTTATCTCGGGCCGCACTGCAGGAGAGCTTCTTTACAGAAACATGCGCAGATATGCACTTCACTTTATGTGACAGTAACGAATGAAAGCCAGACAAATGGTCTGGCTCCAGAACACTTCAGGTCTTGCGTATTTGAAGGCGTCACACAATCTTCATAACCTCCCAAAAAAATAACAATTTTGAGGGGCGGGCACAAGGAACTTTCTTTGCTTTCAATGGCTTGAAGCATCACAGTGGCATCGAGAGCAGTGCGCCATCGAAGCCCTGTACGTAGTTAGAAATTGCACTCCATGAAATTGCTACGCACGCCAAATCTCAGATCCTGCACGAAACTTCTTTCAACCTTGTGGTACAGTGGAGAGCCCAGCTAGCCCTGATGACAGTGGCGTTGCACTTTGAATCAGATGAGCGCAGCTGGTGTGGTGCCCAGCCAGAGTACACAAACAAATGCACAGTGCACGCGCGCACGCGCGCGTGCACGCACACACACACACACACACACACACACACACACACACACACACACACACACACACACACACACACACACACGCACGCACGCACACACACACACACACACACACACACACACACACACACACACACAAACTGGAACAGAAATGACAGCAGCCCATCGTAAGCTTGGTGGCCATTTCAGTGACTGCTGCCACATGATACCCCAAACAGTTGTTTTTTAGGTGCTCCTAGTATCGTCGGCATACAGCACCCACCACCCAGCAAGGTGCTTCTCGATCGTCTCCACTGGGGCTCGGATATTGCGTTTGCTGCTGTGACCACAATTGATTTTCTCTAGCTGGGTGGGAAATGGAGACCGAAACGCCTGTAGAATTTATCATCCGTGGTGGAGTAGAAAGGCCTCGGCAGCAGAGAGCCAAGTGTTCCGCAGTTTTGTCGGCTTGCCCACACATTCAGAATAGCATACTCTCCACTGGCTGATCAAATCGGCGCCACGGAAGGGAACGGTAGCCAGTCGGTAGCCTTGTGAAGGCCGTAACGGATTTTCAGGAAACAACTCCGCTCCCAGAGATCGGAACTATAAACTCTGGGCGGAGGTCCTATATTCCAAAGGCAATTCTTAATCCGCCATGTTGGTTCGAGCCAAAACGAAAACCACAGTCTATTCTTGGAACTGCGCCGCACTTTCAGACCAGTTACCACATTCTGACAGTTGCTTAGCAGAAATTGCAAACGCTTGGGGGGTATTCCACAGGCAGCACTAGATCGTCCGCGGCGGTCGTCATCCATGCCAGCTGAGGCGGAAACCAATCTGCGACGTGAGCAGCTCTCGCTCGATGCTCGCCATAGAGAGTATACGAGTGGCGACAACAGACACCCTTGGTGCCGACCTTTCTTCCCTGCGATGGGGCCGATCGAGGCCCCGAAGTGCGCGACGACCGTGTTTTCCTCACAGAGACGTAGAACGTTGGCCAGCAGAAGCTCCGGAGGCCCCACGTCCCACAGGGAAATAAGAACATGGGTAAAAGCACGGCATGGGGTACGCTTTCGTACGCTTGATAGGCATCGAGTATCTCCGTATGGGAGAATTAAATGTCTTCGACCCGACGGTCTGCACGAAATTCATTTTCTGCTGTTCATGTGTGCGAGCTCTGCCTCAAGCCATGTCCGCCGCCTCGCCTCAACCATGCGCTTAAAAAATATTTACACTAAGTATAAAAACAAAACCTTACAGTTGTATTACAGGTGTGTAAGCTGCAACTAAATATTGTAAAAGTTTATGTCGATTTTATGCGCTTTTTTGTTTAAATATGTTGTCACTTGGTTATGACGCACTTCCGTGCGTGGCAGCAGCGATCTAGCCCCCCACCTAGCTGGTGATGCGCGAATCACCAAGCGTTGCCTTTCTTGTAATACGCTTTTTAAATATCTCCATAGATAGGAAAACGGAGGCTTAAGACAAAAATAAAGATTTGAGTGAAAGATGTTGTATCAATATTTATTAATCGACAAAACCTTCAATCCGCTGGCGGCATTTCTTCTTTGTTACGCGTAGTAATGGAAAGACTGGATGCCATTCAAATGAAGAAATCGAATCGCTTCAGTGTCGCACATTGTCCAGAATTTACCAAGGAAAAAATAATAAAACCTTAGCCTTCCTGACGTTGATATAATGCCCTCACGAAGTCCAATTCCCTGCCGAAAGATTTCTGAAACTTTGTGGCGTTTGACTTCTTGCATATAACACTACGGTGGCGATTACTGTCAACATATCTATGTAAAAACTCTCTTTAGCGGTAACAGTGCCACAATTTACAATTCATTCCACAAATTTTCTACTAAGAGTATCAGGTTCGGTTGTCTTGACGAACATTCAGTAAAGTTTTCCATGCTATTCACTCAAATCACAACCACACGAGAGTAAAAACACCACACGAAGGGGTCACAAAATTTCACTGCGATGCGAGGGGTTCATGCGCGTGCCTGGCGCGCATCCGAACGCATAAGCAAACTCGGCGACATGCTGAAACGCCTTGTCGCATTGCCCGTCGGCGACGCCCGGAGGCCCGGTGGTCCTCGCGCAGCGCACGTAACACGCGGCGAGGAAGAAGAGCTGCTCTGGGCTCAGGAACTCCAGGCCGCGGACACGAACGTCTGTCGCGGCGTTGCGCGCTCGGTACGCGTACAGAGCAGTCTTCAGGGAGAGGGGCTCCAGGTACGGCGAAAATGAATTCCGGTCGATCTGCGAGAGTGAATATTCAAACCGGAAACTTTCATGAAGCTCGGAATGTTAGGGCCGCCGATATTGCGATGGAGCCTACGTACGAACGCACACGGACGAAGATAGATATGTGGTGTGCAATGCAATGCCAACTCGACCATCAGTCTGTGCTTTTGACATTACGGTAGACCGTTTTTTGCAAATATAAACTGCACCACAGCACTTTATCACAGTGCATATGCTAAACTGATAACCTTCGTAGATTCCGATTGCATATATCTTTCCGGGCTTGCGATTACTGACCCGTTAATTTTTTGAGAATTAATCTCCCCAATAGAGACTGAAACTCCCTTATACATCCTGTGAATGTACGAGGGAGTTTCAGCGCCCATTAGATCTGGGCTGACAGAAGTGCGCAGTGATATGCGATTTAGAGGAAGATACCGCAGCCGCAGAGCTGGACGTCGGTGTGCTGACTCACACGCATTGCTTGCAGGCGTAGCATGCAGTAACAAGCTTTCGAAACCGGCTGCGTCCCTGCTGTCCCTGAGGCACGCCCGAGGTGCGAGCGAATGTCGCGAGAGATATTGTATCATTGTCGATTTGCCAGAAACGTTTGCTAGAAAGTTCCTCTCGACAGGAGATTATTTGCGGGAAATAATTTAGATTGATTTTATAAGCAAGCTGTACCAATGCTGAAGCTGATCTCTCCGGCTATCGTGCTTTTTCTATAGTGCTACGCAATATGCACGCGTTAGCTAGAAAAAGTCATGCTTCGCGCTTCAGATGCGAGCGTTTTAAGTTTGTATTACAAAATATAACTCCGTAATGACGCGTCTGTACCTACGTGCTTGATGCCAGACGTCTGTCCTGATCTGGCATCATAAGTTAATTTTCGCTCGAAAACCATGGAGACACGTAGAAAGCAACACTCCGTGTTCAATACTGTTGGTCAGCTCGTTTTGTTATAAACGGAGATTGACACATAACAGCAAAAAGGAAATTGGTCCATTAAGAAAAGATTAATAAAGCAAAGGCAGTGTGAAGAACGCAGTGTCCACCACTCCAGATCATTGCTCGTGCACCATCTTGCGGTCTGCGCGAAAATCGCCGATTCAGCTCCGGCATATTGCTCTAGTTTTCCGTAACTCGTGCGCTGTAAAACAGCATTTCTGTTCTCAACTCGCCGCGATGCCGTCGCGCGAAGGGCCAAAAACGAAAAAGCGGACGTCAAAGGAGTTCTCCGCGCTGCATTTTGCATGCCTTCTCCTGGAAAACACGCGCAGTGCGTAGAAGGGTACATCAATGTATGAATACCACAAGCTGAATAATAAGGGGATTGTTTCGGTGCGACAGCATTACGCCCCTCCGTCGCCAAGGAGGCGGTAATGAGGCGTCCAAGACTGTACACAAAATACTCTGGTAGTATGCTAACAACTCTGAATGGCTTGGCTCTACTCTCACCTCATTGGATGTGGCGTTCTCCATACAATAAAAGTGGTTCTTGAAGGCACGTGTTGCCTTAGGGGACGTAAAGTAGGCCCACAGGAAGAGCTGACTGAGCGCTTCCGCCAAGCGACTGCCGATCCCGGCGTAGTTGAGCGCGTGAGTGGCTCCATGATCGAAGTAAGGAAAGCTGAAGGCGTACGGCAGCAGGGACACGTCGGGTTCCTCCGCATCAGCCTGGAGTACATACAGTCCCAGCTCGTGGATGACCTTGAAGAGACGCCGGGAAGAACGGTTCCGGATCGAAGCTCGAGCGGCGAGTTGCCAGTTGGCCACGAACGACCCGCCCATGTCCACTAAGCCGTCCTGGTGGACATCCCCGGGCTCTGTAATCCGGCAACGGAAACGGTGCACAATCTTACTACGTCCACATGTGACCTGTCTCAACGCACTGCACAGCACCATCTCCACAGGAGACTTCCTAGAAGCCAGCAGGCCCAGCGTAACCTTCAGTTGCAGTAAGTCGCAAAACATCATCCCCTAGCAATCACGTGGTGACCAATGAGAATATCATCTGCGTGGGCTGGAAAGTGAATGACTTAGAAAAGCATTCTTGTTTAGAAAAGTCGTTCACGGTTATTGGTTTTGGTTTTTGGTTTTTATGGGGCTTAACGTCCCAAAGCGACTAAGGCTATGAGAGACGCCGTAGTGGAGGGCTCCGGAAATTTCGGCCACCTGGGGTTATTTAACGTGCGCTGACATCACACAGTACACGGGCCTCTAGAATTTCTCCTCCAAAAAAATTCAACCGCCGCGGCCGGGATCGAACCTGCGTCTTTCGGGTCAGCAGCCGAGCACCGGTTATTGCCGAACGCAGGCCAGGCGCTCGGCGATAGCGATCAGTAAAGCGGGAAAGGGCGCACGTGAAAGTGTCAGAGCATATCTGCAGTGCGTGCACATACTATATGTAAGTGCATACACATGACAGAAACCAACAGTCAGCGATCCCAAGGAGACGGTTGATTTTTCTCTATGTGGTCGTAAAAATTTATCGAGATTAGACGCCACTTTTTATTCCAGACCCCATTTCGCTGTTCTGTGGTTGAGAATTACATGATCATCATCATCATCATCAGCCTGACTACACCCACTGCCGGCCGGCGTATTCGCCAACTGCAGCCTGTACAGCCACAAGGCTTGAAACCACGGCGAAATGATCACGGTGACTGAAGGTTGTCACAACGGCTTACCTAAAAGGGATAATAATCCTCTTAAACGGCGTTATATGCCACTAAGCATCACGATTTGCGACCTAAAAGGGAAAAGATGGAAAAAAATGAAATTAAAAAAACAATAAAATTACAGTACAGAGAGCGGAGTCGAACGGCCGACCTTCCATACGCGACACGTGCCTCTAATCCACTGCGCCATAGCGGCGATGTCAAGCCGTCGTTCTGAATGAATATTTATAACCAGCCTTAATGTGGCTGCTACCTGCCGGTGGGCGGCGCTGTCATCGCTGGCTGTACCGGCTGCATTTGGCGAACACGCTGCCGGGCAAAGGCCTCTCCCATGTATCTCCAATTAACCCTGTCCTTCGTCAGTTGCCGCCACTGTATCCCCGCAAACTTCTTAACCTCATCCGCCCACCTAACTTTCTGCCGTCCCCTGCTACGTTTGCTTTCTCTTATAATCCACTGCGTTACCCTTAAGGACCAGCGGTTATCTTGCCTTCGAATTACATGCCCTGATACATGATCTTGATGCGGCCTAATTTTTCTAAATAATGCAGCCCCTTCGGATGTTCACACTGTTTCGTTGAGATATGACGTCAGGTCGTTGATGTAACTAGAACTACGATGGGTCCACACGCATTTCTTCGAACCATACTGAACACCAGACGTTACTAGAGAAAGGCCTGATGCGTGGCCTTGGAATTGCACTTAATGGTACCTGCCTGGAAGATATTTCAACCACTTCGAAACAGTATGACAGACAAGGAAGCGCTGAATGTGGAGCATATTTTCTGAGTGCAACGCGTGATAAAAATTGTAGGGTTCTAACGGAGTTATACCGAGAAGACGTGCGAAAGCATGTGTTTAGCCTGATTGGTTGATGGTTTTACTTTGCTTGGTCATCGGCACCTCTGTGGACGATATTCGAGTCGGGTTAAGCTCTGGTCGCGGTAAAGCTTATCTGATCGGTTCGCGTTGCAGATCGAAGTTGATGAAGACGATGATGTGCAATGCATAACGTGTGTGTGTTTCAGTTTAACACGACGTGTGATCGGTTCAGGTGGTATCATAGTGATATAAAGAAAAAAAAGAGGTGGTATCATAGTGCTTTATTGCACTGACAACGAAGTTGACCTCTTCGCACCAGCACGGGTTCAAACCCGAGTCAGGGCTAATTCATTTAATTGTTTTTATTTCACGCGCAAGAAGCTTAACTTGGCGTCGCTCTTCCCAGGAAACGGCTGAAGACCGTAAGATCGGTTTAAAGATTCATGGTTGGCTTTGGTGAGCGCATCGCTGCTTTGGCCCCAAAAGCGTTTGATTAAGGAAGGAATAAGACGTCATCGTGGCTGCGGTTGTCAAGAGCGAATGTGAGGCCATGAACAGTTCTCAACAAGTATGTTCCCAATGTGCACTAAAACTCCCTTGGATGTCTTGTGGACATCTTGGACGTACAAGGGAGTTTCGTTTATCATTGGGTTGTAGTTGGTAGCCTTTTCCTATAGCCGCGTTTTAGAAACGATTAGATTGTTTTTCGCAATAAATGTTACAAGGAGTTTCAGGATATATTCAGTGATATTTGATTCAGCACAGGTAGGGGAAATGGGGCGGTATATTTGTGCTCATTTGTAGTGTCACCGGATTTAGGATCAGGAAGAAATCTTGCAGCCACCACGCTATCAGAGAAAGTTAGAACTTTGGGGTTTAATGAACTGATTCATTTCCTGTGACATAGACTCCAACTTGGCTACCCGCAACGAAACTCTAGGACTAACGGGAACTGTTTTAAGGCAAGTGTTTATCCGGGTGCCTATCCGCACGTATACATACCTGATTTGCCGGCGTAGTCCTCTCCTGCCAGTTTCTCGAGGTACTGCAGTGAAACAGAGGTGGAGTTCCAGTCGTGGACCACCGTCACGTTCTCATCATAATGCTTCCAGCGGAGAAGCCGCCCATGCAGAGACTGACGGACGTCCAAAATAAGCGCCCGTGCTTGAGGCCGAAGGTTCGCAGGGAGAGTGGCGTCGCTGAACCTGGAAATGTGCGCCATGTGTCACTTTCCTCTCGTGGCGTAATGTTACAATGAAGCTGAAGATCTGTGTGGTTCAGGAAGCAGCCCGCTGTTTAGTTCTTTCTCATTTCTTAAATCGTCCTGACAACCCGCTCAACGCAAAGCGGGCATGTACACAAGAGTGAGGGCACTACGGCAGTACATTCTTGACCGTTGATCGTGACACACTGCGCAAATGCCAAAAGTTGAGTGAAGGAATTCAGAAGAGACAAGCCACTTTCACTCAATTATAAGGAGAGAAATGAAGGGAATAGTGAACGCCGCGAGCGAAGTTACGGCAGTGCACGCGCCGGTGTTTCAGCAGTAAATCAAATATTCTTCACTGAGCACGAGACGCTATGAACGAAAATCCCGTCGCTCATGTTTCGCCCCTCGCACATCCAAATAAGTTCCTCAGATATCCAGGAATCCTCTGAAATCGACGAAGTGCGGAGGTCCTCTAGATTATGTTGTGAATAACACAAGCGCACAACACAAGATGTTATAACAACACAAGATGTCACGCGGCGTTAAAATCTTGAATGGGTAGGGTTGCGCTCATTTCGATCCCTTGTGTTACAATGCAAATAAAAGCGCTATAATTAAAGTAACTTGCCTTTAATTATTTTGCTAGCTGCTTCACGACCTATTTTTCCTTCGTATTTGGAAGAAACAAACTAACACAAAACCAGGAGTGTTATTTCTATTTTTTTTTTTCGTGTTTTTATCTCATGCTGCTAGTTTGTGGCATTTTAAGAGCGAAAAAGAAGTGTCTCTCGATAGGCAGCGCATTCAACGGCTCTACAGCACAAAACACCCAGCACTTCTCTGAAACTCTTCCTCGCGGTTCTCTGTTGACAGTTGAGTCTGTGAATTACGCTTATCTTTAGTGTCTTTACCGCATCGTCTTCGGCCCCACCGATTACACAGTTACAAAGAGGTTAAGCGGAATGAGGAACATCCTAATTATTTTGGAGGTATTTTGTATGCCAAACGACTGCAGACAGTTCTTAATGTAGACACCATTCCATTCTTACCTAAGCGAACTAGCTTCTTCGACATACGAATTACTAACTCGCAACAAATAAACTTTTTCTGTCTGTCTCAGTTAGGTCGTAAAGGAGTAGTAAATGCAGCTTGCTCGGAAATCCTGAGGAAAAGCCAATCATCATGCTTGCGCGGGTCTTGGAACCGGCTTATGCAAGAACTTGATTATGGGTCGCTGACATAAGTGGGCGAACTCTCATGAGT
This sequence comes from Amblyomma mixtum, assembly GCF_055824585.1. Classification (NCBI taxonomy): domain Eukaryota; kingdom Metazoa; phylum Arthropoda; class Arachnida; order Ixodida; family Ixodidae; genus Amblyomma; species Amblyomma mixtum. The sequence continues at coordinate 64,992,038 of NC_143018.1, forward strand.
GGACTCACCCGGGCTCACTCATGGTCATTTCAGATCCTGATCGGAGTCGTGAGTGAGTCCAGCCTCACGTTCAGATTATGACCTGAGTCGTGAGTCCAGACTCACGTTCACATCATGATCTGAGTCGACGTGAATCCGGGCTCACATTCTAATCATGATCCGAGTCGTGGTGATCCGTGCTCACAATCAGATTATTATGAATCGGGGTCAGTAAGGTCGCGTTTACTGTGCGCTCGTAATACTCATTGCGCTTAAATGAGCCCAGATGAGTCCTGAGTCGAAATGAGTGAGCCCAAACGACTCGTGAGTCGAAGTAATTGAGTGAGTCCACATGCGTCATGATTCAAAATGAGCGTGCCCAAATGAGTCGTAAGTCCAATTGAGTCGTGAGTCGAAATGAGCGAGTGAGACCAAATGAGTCGTGAGTTGAAATGATTGAGTGAGCCTTGATGAGTCGCGAGTCTCAGTGAGTCGTGACTCGTCTGAGTTCTTGACACCTGATGGGTAGTGAATTTGAGTGAGCTCAAGTGAGTTGTAATCGTAAATGAGTTTGAGTTCACGACTTCGAATGTGCCGAGGCCCTCATGAGTATGAGGCTCACGTAGGTTGACCAAAGTTTTGTGAGTGAGCTTGAGTGAGCACTCGGGATTTTTCCGAGGTATGGTCGCTGATAGACAATGCCGCCAGCTATCGCTGAACCAAAGTATCAGAGTACTGTACACTACAACGCACCTGTAAAGCAGGGTATCGCCGGTGAGGATGAAAGTTTTGCTGAAGCAGAACGCCCGGTGTATGAGCTGTACCTTCTGCTCGGTGCCGTAGAAATTGATCAGCAGCTCCTGGTTCGCAAACAATGCCGCCACCTGAACCGTACACCAGGACATCAGAAGGTGCATCTGTTCCTCCCCGTACTTCTTCCACAAATTCAGGAAGGTACCAACGAAGGGCACTGAATCGCTCAGGAAGTCGACATCTTCATCCTCACGCAACGACACTCCATAGTCGGCCAAAACTCGCTTCCACCGCTCCAGCGTGAGGTTTGGGACGGACTTGTAGAAAAGGTCATTTTTCATCTTGAAAGTCGGATGTGCGGCAGCGTTTTTCCAAAGCACGTCCAATATCTTTATTTCGACATTTCGTGTTTCTTCAAATGTAACCAGGTCACCGTGGATCGCAGTGCTGCTTGCGGCCTTGAAGTTTGTTTTCAATACCTCGAAATAATGCTCCCTGCTGCCAGGGGAACGAAGTTGCTCCCTTGCCCTGCGGCCTAATATGAAGAAAGCTAGCGGTGGTCGCAGCAGCAGGTACTTTTTTCGCTTAGTAGCGATTACCTCGAAAGCAAGGATGCCTGCCCAACGAAGTTTGATCGACACGTGCAGCAGAGAGCGTAGGAAATCTGGACGGTGCGCCTTGAGAGGCCACACGATGTTCGCTCCTTCCAGCGCCAGCGCGACGTGTAGCAGTTCGTTGCAGCGGGCTCTTCCAACGCATTCGCAACTGAGGTAGAACGCTGCGGCGCGTTCCATCATATTTTGACCACTCTTTGGTACGTTCATATCTCGTACAATGTGGTACATTCGAGTTAGAGCGGACAGGAGCGCAACGTCATTGACGCTTGCTTCATAGCGACTGTTCCAGCCATCGCATACGTAATGTGTGAAGCTGTCGCAAGGCTTCACGGAGGAGTTTATGGACTCTTGCAGCCGCTTCGAGTAGGCGGCGCATGCCAACGTGTCGCAGGTCTCGTAGTGACGTTCATGGGAGGGGGCTCGAAATGCCAGAAGCACACTGGCGAAGATGGCTAGCAATAGGCAGGATATCCCGGCGCAACATTTGACGCAGATGCGCTTCTTGGGGACCTCATGGCTCTGAAAGGGTGCACCACAGCAAATTAATTAGGTCGCTGCTATTTCGTGTTCAAGAGTTTTGTATGCGCGGTACATGAGAAAGCACATGAAGTTGTATAAAGTAATCCTTTATCTGCTGCACTCCTGCTTTTAAAGTCCATCTGACCAAGCAAAAGGTCCCGGCCAAAAGAAAATGTGCTCTTGATTAAAGAGTATGCAGAGGCGAAATATTTAACAGAACACAATGAAAAAAGGTTGCAATGATGAGCAATAAAAAGTTAAATCCAGCCGCACTCCCTTCTAATAATCATGAATCTATTACCGCATCCTCAACGAAGACTCTTAAACCTGAGTCATGTAGAATACATTTTATGGTTTACGGGGGCGTAACATCCCGTAGCGGCGAAGTCTGTAAGGGACGCAGTATTGGAGGGCTCCGGAAATTTCAACCACCTGGGGTTCTTTAACGTGCGCTGGCATCGCACAGTATACGGGCCTCTAGAATTTTGCCTCCATCGAAATTCGACCAACTCGGGTTCATAAACACTTAATTGAGGATGCGGTAACAAATTCATGATTTGTAAAAGGAAAAACGCCTGTATTTAAATTTTATTGCCCATCATTGCAACCCTTCTCCATTTGTGTTCTATTAAAATTCTCGGCTCTCCGCACTGCTTAAAGCAAGTGCACATCTCGTTTTGCCCGGGGCCTTTTCTTAGTCAGATGGAAGTTACGAATGATTCAGGAGTGTAGCAAGTAAATGATTACGTTTTTTTGTAGTAATGATCAAGGAGGCTGGCTACTTAGGGAGAGTGGGGCAAAACGGGGCATAAATATGCAAACCGTCGCAGTATTTCTTCGCAGACGTGAAAAAACAAATATTTTCGTCTGATTCCCTACCATCCCGGCATCACGTTCACCAAATATGAAGGGTACTGCTTAATAGGAAGACAGTCAAATATAATTGAACTTAGAACTTCAATTTTTCGCATTTTGCCCCATTCTGTGGGGTAAAATATAACAGTGCACAGGACCGACTGAGTAAATTCGCCATATTCCTCATCCCTACAATGAAGGCGTAGGAATTTTGCTCCATTAACTCCTATACTCAATGTTTTTGAGCCTACTCGAGTGATACTGTCGCCCTAGCTTCTTTATTCCTGGAACCCTTATAAAATGGGGCGCGAAAGCTTTGGACATCAGTCTAGGTAGAACCTCCGTGCTTAGCATGCATCCTTCACAGCACCTTAGCTTCAACAAATGCATTTAGTCAATAAGTAAGGTACAGTAGAATTATTGCACTGTGTGAGGTTGTTTTTCATTTAAGTTGCAGTTATTGATTTGTCTGTGTGACTTAGTTTCTTTAACTTTCAGTTTTCAGCGTTGTAAATTCTGTAAATATATTTCTTTGTTTCATGATCTGCATCATCAGTAGTCTCCTCCTTCATCACCGCCGAATCACCCAACGAACCTTATTTAAATTTACTACATCTGCACCCTTATCGTTGTTCGACCCCTTCCTCCAGACGTCCATCTCGTGTATCACATCCTTCACCGCACAACTCGCGCTAATAACCTTTACAAGTATTACGGACCAGCTCAGGACCCCAATTGCGTAGACGCACGCCGCATGTACAACGCTTGAAGCAGTAGCAGGTAGTTACAAGCCAACTCTACCCAACTCCCTAACTCACCGTCTTCCCTCGGGCTCTACGCCTGAGGCGGCAGAGGAGACAGCCATCGCCTTAGCCCTTGCACATTGGGATGCTAAATACATCTTAAGCGATTCCAAAACGACTTTGTCCAGTATTGCCAGAGGCGGGATTCACACCCCTGCATGGCACTTGTTGAACATCCCCACCCATAATTTACCGCGCACGGTAGAGCTCAGATATCTCCGAGCTTGAATCTCTGCACAGGTTTCTGCACGTGTTCGGTGCGCTAGTCGGCATTTATTGTTTTTCTTTTGTATGTTCAGAGTTCCCTAGAGAGCGTAAAAATGCGTGCTCAGCTTTAGAGAATGCAATAAAGCCATTTTTGAACATCCCCACCCATAATTTACCACGCAGGGTAGAGCTACGATATCCCCGAGCTTGAATCTCTGCACAGGCTTCTTCACGTTTTCGCTGCGCTAGTCGGCATTTATTGTTTTTCTTTTTTATGTTCAGAGCTCCCTAGAAAGCGTAAAAATACGTGCTCAGCTTTGGAGAATGCAATAAAACCATTTTTTTTTTATTCGAGCTGTTTGCCATTAGACATAATGAATCATTTACTTTAGTGCAACCGAGCCATAATATAATGTCTCGTTTTGCACAGCCTCTAGCCTGCTGCTAGAATGATTTTATCTCAGTCACCAGGGGCGCGAAAATTCTTTAACTTGGCATTACACGACACCAATAAACGACTGTAATTACTAACCTGCACTAACCTAGGACGCCAGGTTGATTTAGCTGCTCAGTTGTGACAAATCTAAATGACAAAATGCTGCGCCTTTTCAGCCGCTTTCTATGATGCACGTGCGGCAGCTCATAACGCATAAATACCATGGTAGCATGTTAGCTCATTGAAATGCGATGGGGCGGAAAGTAACAAGATGTCGCGTTTTGCTCCGTGCCACGCTTTGCCCTCCTCTCGCCTGCTACGGGCACAAAACTTTTATGGAACGCGAATATCAGGCAAATATTTATTTCGGAGCAGCCTAGTAATCGACTCGCCTAAAATGCCTCAAGGTATGAGAGGACGTTCATACTGTAGCCTCCAGAAACAATACCAGGCGACTGGGCAGCGGCGAAAAGCTGGAGTAAATTTTTTTCTAGATAACGCGCGTCCCTTGTGCTTTTTTGCTTATGATCTGCGTTTAAATATTGCGATATGCACACCGCTTGTCCGTAATGTTCGAATAAGTGGAGCTGCATCATTAACTGTTGTACATGCATCAGTTAATGTCAAGATAAAGCTCGCCGAATGCAACAACGCGCAAAATTCTCTGTAGCTGCTATGACCAGTAGGCACTGGAGCCTGTTACTACCCAGGTGGGAACGAAACATTTCAGCAGCACTTCTTGCTTTCCTGGGTTCAGTGTGCGTTCAAGTACATATATTTCCTTTATAATTTTTTCTTAGCAACAACTCTCGCTTATAATCTCCACAAAAATATTAATACGTGCCACAAAACGGCAATGCAGCGCTGCAGGACAAAATCACCCTATTTTGAAAATACGCAGCTTGAGCCCACAATCAGCAGGCAGCGAGCGGCAGCGAGTGGGAAAGAACAAAACAAGAAAAGTAGATGCAATGGTGGGACATAAGCACACTGATTCAGAGTGATATTATTGGCGCACGTTTAAATTGACTCATTTTAATACCATGGTGGCCCATGAGCCTCCTTGACAAAGGGTTAAAGTGGTAATTTTTACTGAAAACTTTTGCGAGCTCATGAACATATTTAAATGCCCTTGAACTTGCGATAGTGCAAAAGATCTTCCACGTGAAATGCAACAGGCTCTCTGCGGTATACTTTGTTGGGCCCAATGGGGTCCGTGATGAATGAAGTACAGCGCTAGAGACGTCATCACTCATGAAAATCGGTTATAACTCGTATTTCGCAGTGCGTTCCTTACCATCATTCGAAAACCCGAAGGCTTCTTCCCATCTTCAGGGTGCTCCACGGTGGGCTGCACCCGCGCGCTGAGAGACCTTGTGTCCGGCTGGTCTGCAGGGCAGCTTTGCTTGGTCGTTTCCTCAGCCTCGACGCCGACTTGGTCTGCAGTCGCTTTGCGTATGGTGCGCGTCGTGTAGTGCGGCTCTGCGTCAGTGCTCTGGACTTGCTCAGTTGGAACGGTGGCGAGGTCACCAGGAACGCCGCTTGTGGCAGCAGCAGCTGACTCGTCGCTTGCTGTTTGCAGCGGCGCTTGGCTCTCGCTCAAAGCTGGCATTACGGTACGCTCTGTTGCCGGGGGGCTGAGCGGTTGTAATCGGCCCGCGGTGACGTCACACCGCTGAGTCGTCGGGAGCTGGGACGACGTTGGCTGCTCATCATTTCTGGTGGTACCAGGAACGCCTGCTGCTCTAATCTTCGATGTCTCGGCGAGCGCTTCATGCTTGCCTGCCTGGTCAGAAGCCTGCTTACCTTCATCGGCGACTTCTTGGGTTCTTGTGTCGCTGCGATGATCGGGTGATCTCTCGGCGAGTCCTTCTCCTGTTCGGTTTCCTTCGCGTGCTGGGCTGCCTTCTTTGTCGACTTCCTGGAGATTCTGGACGCCTTTGGCGTCTTCGAGCTGTCCTTGGCCGGAGGGTCGAGATCCATGAGCGACGCTGCAGGAAGGTTGCTTCTTCTTCGTAACGTGCCGACGCATCACGTGCACACGCATTCTTTTGACCACGCGCGAAAGTAAAATAAAAAAATCAGGGGGGCGCTTTGTTGACCTAAGTGCGGTGAGCCGGAAGCCTTGAGCGCGTTGGTGCTGCTGGTGTCACTGATGTGTGGTTAAGATGTTAAGCTTCGCCTCTTAACGCGACACCGTCTTGCAACGCTTCCAGGGAGTCCAGAGAAAGCCATCCCCTGTTCGGCTGTACGCATTGCTCGTCTGTAAATTGGTTTTTGAGGAAAGGAAATATATCTGCCTGGCATAACTCGGTGGACACCTGAACCTCGCCGTAACGGGAAGGCAGGAAGATGGGAGTGAACAAAGCCACCGTATTTACTAGACGCGCCTTTGTTCATTCCAAACCATCGAGCTGGCATGGCGGAGTGGTAGCATACTCGTCTCGCACTCCGGAGGCCCTGTTTCGATTCCCCAACTCGACCAATTTCCTACTCTGTTTTATTTAATTATCTGGTGTGACTAGAAAGGTTACTTAGGCTACTTGGTCAATTAAGCAATTAAATAACCTCAGTCCCACTTACTTGGAGCATCACTATGCCATCCGTTTAATTGGTTGCATGGTTACTAGCCAAAGCACAATTGACCGGTTTGAAATTCGCGCACTGTGACGTCACAACATTTCGACCAATTGAAAAGCGTGACATTTTTGTCGACAACTCCTGCTTACAACGATGAGGCATTAAAGGCTCCCGCCTTAAAAATTTGCGAGGGCTTAGGTTTGGTTAAGCTTGGTAGGTTGCGAAAGCAAAAGCGCAGCGCCTCGAACTGCAGGAACGCAGTGCGCCGCGTCTAAAGGTCACGCGTGGCTACTAGCCGTCGCTGCGCGACGACTGAACGCGTCTTGGAACGCAGTGCGCCGCGTCTTCAGGTCACGCGCAGCGGCGGCCGGTAGCCACGCGTCTAGACGCGTGGCTACCGGCCGCCGCTGCGCGACGACTCAAAGCATCTTCGGCAATTTTTTATGCTTTGATTTTGATGTTGTTGCGACTGAGAGATAGAAAACACAATCTACAGCTTGTATGACGTCACAGCGGCAGTAGCGCCACAGGTGCGCAGCGCGGCAAAACACAGGAGAGAGGGAGAGAGTACAGACCCTTAGGCGTTCCTCGTTTACTCTGAGGGAAAGCGGAGAATTTCACGGAACCGACCCGGATTGCTGCTGTGCGGTCCTGGAGAAGAGCGGCGATGTAGTAGTGCGTTCGACTTACAACAGCCAGATTGGATAGAGCGTCTAATATTACAGTGTGAGATACGTTGTCAAAGGCCATTTGGAAGTCTAAGGCAAGCAGCACTCGGGTTCGATTGCAGTGCCGAGTGTGGAGGATGTGTTCGGATAATTGAAGGTTTATGTCTCGCGTGAAGGGGTCTTCGAAAACCCGACATCGAGTGGGGGAATAGGTTGCTGGTTTGCACGTGAGTGTTCAACCTGTTGAGGATTGCGTGTTCTAAAAGCTTGCCGAGACAAGAGGTGAGGGAGCTTGGACGGAAATTTGAGAGGCTTAGTGGTTTGCGGGTTTATGGATGAAGGTAACTTAAACGTGGGTCCATTCTTCAGAGAGAGTGCCTTCATTCCAGTGCCTGTTGAGGCTCGTTATAGCATGGATAGAGTTGTCAACTAAGTTTCTTAGAGCTTTCTTTGTGATATGATCGGCTCCGGGAGCACACTTGGTACGAAGTTGAAGCATGGCTGCTCGGACTTCCCACTTATCTCCTCGAATAGTTCGGGGTTTTGCGCTCTATAGTAGGGTGGAAGAGAAGTCTTGGATGTTGTCATGAGATAAGTGGCTTTGAAGTTCTGGATCAGGGTGTCATCGTCCTTGTCTAGGCTATAGATCATGCATGTTACACGACGATGTTTGGTGGTCCTAGTGTGATCGGGTTCTAGTAAGCAGCGTGGGAATTTCCACGGGCCCTTTAACCCAAGGTTTCCAGCTCGGCGGTCACGCACCTGTCCCCACTGTGGTCGGCTACGTTGCGCTGGGTGTTCTTCAACGTGTTTTATCAGGGCCGAGATCCTAAGCTTCAGGGAGCGCTTGTGCTTGTTTTTAAGCCGCCGTTTTTGCAGGCTGGAGTGGGCCTCCCACATGTGCACTAGACTGCTATCGATCCCCCCCGAGTACCGAGTGCTCGGTATATCATACGTGGCCATGTTTACATCCTTAGTGAGGTCTGCCATCTAGTATGTTAGATGTTCGATTTCAGTGAGGCATTTGTAAGGAGATTGCGGAACCGATCCAAGCTTGTAATCTTGAGTTGTTTTCTAGCGCGGTGAGCAACGGAAGTTGGTGAGAGGGAGGTCTGAACGATGCAGTGGTCGCTACCTAGAGAGGTGTGCGTGTTCGACCAGTGACAGTGCGTGATGTTATTTGGGAGGCCGAGATCGGGAATGGTATTGTTTTGATCACTGTTTCCAATGCGTGTATGTTGTTGCGGGTCGTTTGCGAGTGTGATTCTCTCGGTTTCGTAAAGGGTCCAAAGTTTTGCTCCTTTGCGGCAGTTGGATGCATATCCCCAATGAACGTGTGTAGCGTTAAAGTTGCCTAGCATCATGAGTGGGTGTTTGGCGCTGATTTGAAGTGACTTTTTCAAGGGACTACTTTGCCTTTAGAGGGACTGTAGACGTTTAATGTGTAGAGACTAGGGCCTTTTCTGGCTTTGAGAAGTAGTTGTACTAAGTGAAAATCTACATCTGCTATGTCCATCGGGTGGTCTTTGGCCGTTTAGTTCCGGTGGACTAGTGTGGCCACTCAGTTTGTGGATGTGCTCGCGGGTAGGCGGGTTGAAAAGTTCAGGAGTTTGACTGGGGTATTCCTTTCTTGAAGTGTGATGACTGTGCGCGTCTCTGAAACGCGAAACGCGGCCGCCGTGTCGTGTCGTGTTCACACCCGGCAACTCAGGCTCAGTAGCCGAGCTCCCTAACCACTGAGCCACCGGGGCGGGTCCCAAGAAAGATGAACGAATTGTTATCGTGCGAAAGGAAAGGCGCAGTAAATCGTTCTCTTCTCAGCAGACACTTCAATCTTGATGGTAGAGAAGGGTACAAGGGTAGATTGACAGAAGGAAAAGAGAATGAGACGTCGACGCGGAGGGCTCTGGATTAATGTCGACCATCAGGGGTTATAACTTACACTCAGATCGCGCAGTATAAGTTCATATTTCATGGTACTGGGGAAAACATTTATAGATTCTTGAGCCTTATAATTACAGCCTACTGATGCGTCGGCTTGATATCGCGTAGGGTGGCTGGGAGCTGTGGCTCTCAGGGACTCTCAGAGGCCAGCCCACCAGCTGCTTTTGTGCAGCTGGGTGCGAGCTAGACAACGGGGTCTGTCATCGCGCTATGTCGGTGTTTTCAAGAAATTGTTTCAAGAAATTGTTTTCAAGAAAAATAACAAAATAAATGGCGAGTATAACATTTGCAGTAAAGGAAATTAGAGCTGGGTTTCATGTGATAAAGTACGGAGAGATACAGCCCCCATAGAAAGCCTTTTGGAGGAAGTCTCTTCTCCCTACCCTGCCTCCTCTCCTCCGGCCCTCAGGCATGCTTGACTTATGGATGCTTGTTAACTACATCTTGAAAGAACAATGGCGATGATAACACTTTGCTATCAGATTTTCCAATTAAAGCATTTGCAGCATTTTCAAACTTACACAGTTTTTACGCTGTGCTATTGCGAAACTTTGCGGGATATGTCAAGCTGCTCCTCATGTTGAAGGTTCGGGTTTTCTAGAATGTGTTTGTGTTAGCGTTAGATACGGGACAGTGTACAGAAGTGTGCTGTACACGAGTGCAGTGACGAGCAGCGTTGCTTGTTTTTCTTTAAAGCCGTGTTTTTCGCTAAGGATCCGTTCGGTCTAAGCTTGCGAGATTTCGGCATTGTTTTTGAAATTGTACAACGTTGGAGTTTGCATTAAAGTTGTCGTGTTGGTTATGTGCCTTCCTGCTCCTTGTACTTTCTCATGATACCCTTTGACTGCATGCTACAGGCTTGCCGTCTCTGGCGAAAGTAACGAAACAACGGGGTTACTCTCTCTGCCCCGTAGCGGAGCAGAACTCGAAGCATTCTGCATAGCATCCCAGTTCGGTTTTTTTGACAACTTCACTCAGATGAGCACGGAAGGTTGCTTCGCTTAGCGAAAGGATGAACTATGGAAAACGACTATCAATTCGTGAGGACCTTCGCTAGCAAAAACATTGAATGTGGTTTAACTCTTGCAAACCTAGTTATCACAACCGCAATCTGATCTGAGCACAAGCAGTTGAAGACCGGGGTGTGGGGGGAGGGGGCGAGGCTCTGTCCCCTCTGGAGAAATGTTGGGGGGCGACCACCCCCGGTTCCGAGGTGCTTGCTGCTAAAGTTCCTGCAACGCTGTCGCACCGTGCAGGGATGCATAATTCCCAGTGCTGCAGTTGCTAGCTCACATTTCCTGTCCGATATGCCCGTCTGCCGTGCATATTCTCCGAGTCGCGCGCACTGTTTTTAGTGGGAAGAAGAGGCAGTAGCGCCTGCGGCCGTCGAAGGAGACTCGAATCGCCTTGGCAGGACCCCCCGCGGTCCAAGCTTCGGTGGCGCCACCTGTTAGCGGAAGGCGTCGGATAGCTCTGGATGACGCGAGAGATACTATCGCGTGTGGAGGCGAGCCGAGCAGGCGTTGGCTGTGCGTGATAGAAAGCCGACTTAACGTAATCCGCAGGCCGGACTGACCATGGCTAACGTCCAACGAGACCACTGGTCTTTATACGTGCTCCACCCTGCTGTAAAAAAGTTCTATGATGCAATAACCTCATAGATCATTCATCATAGAATATCATATCATTCATCATACAATCTGTATGATATATAATACAATTCGTATGATATTCTATGACATCTCTATGATGACTGTATGATTTTACAGAAATGTATGACATTTGAAGGATAATTTCCTAAGATTTGTATGATATGTCTATGATATTTGTATGATAAACTGTATGAGTTTATTGCATCATAGAACTTTTTTCAGCAGGGCAATTTCTGCTGTTATCGCTGTTCATGTGCACGCACGGCGCCTTCGCGGACCAGAACAAGTACTGTGAGTATCTGCGGACAAGAGAGCTTTGCTTCGCACTTGCAGCCGTGCGGGGTAATGTATGCGCCGTCCTTGTGCCTCGTGGGCGTGCACGGCTCCGCCGACCCCCGGGGTACCTGAAAAAAGAACGCTGGGGGCGGGATAGGGCGAGAGCCCACGCACCGCCGTTTTAGGCTGTGACTCAGCTGCCGTGCGCCTTGGAATAGCAATCGGCCTCGCTCGTGACAAGAAGCGGGTACTCCGCGATCGCGACGCGGCTACTCCCTGTACGGTTCTGGCTGAGACTGGGAATCATAGTAATCGTAGGAACCGCTAATCAACATTCAATTAATACGTTTTGTGCATGCTAGCTGAGTCAAAACACCATCGCCGTTGGCGCTTGTGTAGTCGGGCCGGAATGAAACGCGAACACCACCTGTGACCAAAACAAAATATTCATACCCATCAAATCTGGACAAAAACATTTTGAGTGCGAAACTTTTTATGATCTCAATTCTTACATATAATGGAAGTTTTCAATATAATAATAAAAATATCCGGAGATGAGCCGACAGCAGTCTTGAATTCTTTTCTGTTAAGATTTTTGCTATCGTCAAAGCGTTCACCATTGGTTTTCTGTGGGAGTCTTGATTGTTCGATGCGATCGATACAAACACTTTAAACAAATATTGGCTACCTCAGAAGAATAGACGGTTACCTTCAATATTTCTGTAAAAGTATCTTAAAATTATCTAATTTTCGAATTTTTTTCCCGAAATTGTTGGAAGTGCTGTGCACTTAGTAGCTGGCCTGGTACATGTTAAAGGGTCTACCGAAGTACAGCTTCGTAATCCAGCTGTAAACAGATATCGTGCTGAAAAGTGGAAAAGTACAGATTATGCGTGTTGGCGTTTAATTCCGGCCTGACCGTACATTTGTGGAACTGTTTTTCTTGCTGCGACATGGCGCAGTGCTTTCGTTTTTACAGAAACGGCTTCTAAAGTGTATCTTTTCCGGCTAATAGACAAGGGAGCGTACTTTCAGATGTCTTTATACATGGCTTCTACTTTCGAGTCCACTGATTGATATGCATAATTTAGCTAATTAAGCTATGCATGCATTTTGGCCATATGTCAATAGAGCATATACAAGGTCTCTCAGAGAAGCCTGCCGTTATTCTTTACAAATGCTTTTTTTTTTGCTAAAACCATGCTCTTTGTGCCATAGTAATAACATAGTTCGCAGGCGTCAGAAAACAGGCGAACTGAGATAACTAGAAAAGCGACTAACCGAATTGCCCTTTAGAGCAGTCAGCGACTTTTGCGACAAACGCGGGACACGAATACTTATTAATAGTAATAATTTTACAATGCACAGGACAAGGGAGGGAGAGAGAGAAAACGTTGTTTCAATGCAATATTCGAGGATGCCCTGAGCCAGGGTCACCAAAGTGAACTAGTCCGTGAGTTGGACCGAAGCTAGCTAAGCCCACAAATTTAGAGGAGAAGGGTATGGAAAATGAGGTGACAAATATCAACCCAGCAGCAAAACAAGGAATTTTTTAAATTTATACCAAAGGGATAGACTCGCCAAGCTCATACATCGGGCTGTCTCGGTACAGGGTGCTGATGCAGTCACCAGGCGCATCAATGACAAATACCTGCCCACTACGCCCACCGAACAACACGCGCCGTACGGCGGCCTACCCAACGCGAAGCTCGATCGTGACATCGACGTCGAGGAGGTCCGCGCGGCCCTGCACGCCCTCAACAGCCGGTCGGCAGCTGGCCCGGACCTCGTCACGAACAAGGCGCTCAAGAACCTCGACGACGGCTCGATTGAGAACCTCGCAAAATACTTCAACAAGTGCTGGAGAGCGGCCGCGCTACCAAAGCAGTGGAAGACAACCAAGACTATCCTGATACCCAAGCCGGGGAAGCCACCGGACACGGACAACCTTCGGCCCATCTCGCTCACGTCCTGCGTGGGCAAGGTGCTGGAGCACGTCCTGCTCAACAGGTGGCAAGACTACCTGGAACGAGAGGGGCTGTATCCGGCCACGGTGATCGGCTTTAGACAGCACCTCAGCACGCAGGACGCGATGCTGCAGCTCAAATACCAAATCATAGACAATGGCGGCAGCGCCCGCGACAACAAGGCAATCCTGGGTCTCGACCTAAAGAGCGCCTTTGATAATGTGAAACACTCGGCGATTCTGTCCCAAGTCTCTAAGCTCAACATGGGCGAAAGATCCTACAACTACATCAAGGACTTCCTCACGGACAGGACCGCCCAGCTACGAGCAGGCGACCTACAAACGCAAGAGAAGAAGCTCGGGAGCACCGGCACACCGCAGGGATCGGTCATTTCGCCGATGCTGTTCAACCTGGTAATGATCGGAGTGGCTGAGAAGCTCGCGGACATCGAAGACGTCAGGCACACCATCTACGCGGACGATATCACACTGTGGGTGACCGGCGGCAGTGACGCCCACATCGAGGGCGCTCTGCAAGCAGCCGTCGACGCGATAGAAGACCACCTGGAAGGCACCGGCTTGAGATGTTCGCCGAGCAAATCGGAGCTCCTAATACTCCCACCTACCAACAATGGCAGATGCAAGACCAGACAACGCGAATGCGAAAAAATTAGAATCGTAACCAAATCCGGCAACGTGATCCCCGAGGTCAGCAAAATCAGGATCCTAGGCATGGTCATCGAAAAGCATGGAAGAAACGGCGAAACCATCGCCCGTCTCACGGCAAAAGCGGCCAACGCTATGCGACTCCTCAAAAGAGTCACTTCCCGGAAGGCTGGCATGAGAGAGGAGAGCCTAATCAGGCTCGTCCCATCCTTCATCATCAGCCACGTCGCGTACGTTGCAGCCTACCATAGATGGCTGCAACACGAACGCAACAAAATTAATGTAATCATCAGGAGAGCGTACAAGGCGGCGCTGGGCCTGTTCGAGTCCACGAGCACGACCCGCCTCTTACAACTCGGGATCCACAACACGCTCGAAGAAATAGCCGAAGCGCAACGGACCTCTCAACTGGAGCGGCTGTCCACGACCAAAGCCGGGAGGAAGATACTGGACGACCTGGGAATAGGACACTCGAACGACGCGCAGACGAAGCTCCCCGTCCCCGAAGAGGTCCGACGCCAGACCAGAATCGACCCCATACCCAAGAACATGAACCCCGAGTATAACAAGGAAAGAAGAGCGGCGAGGGCAAAGGCTCTCATCGACCTGCACGCCAACGACGAGCACGCGCGGTACTTGGACGCGGCCGAATACCAACGGAACGCCTTCGCAGCGGTCGTCATAGAGGCGTCGACCGGCGCCACGAGGACGGCAGCGAGCGTGAGAGGCGCCGGAGCGGAACAAGCGGAGGAGGTGGCCATCGCCCTGGCCATTGCTGACGCAGACTGCTACACGGTGCTGAGTGACTCGAGACAGGCGGTGCGAAACTTCGCCAAAGGCCAAGTCTGCAGGGAGGCCGAGCGCGTACTACGAGCGACTAAACTGCAAGACAGAAAAGTAAGAATCAAGTGGTTTCCGGCGCACGCGGGCGACGCGTCGGAACGCAGTGCGAACCACAATGAGACGGCTCATGCAGCGGCGCGAGCGCTAACCAACCGCGCCCCGGCAACACACCGTCCGACGTGGTTCGGAGCCAAGGACCGCATGACCGACTACAGCGAAATCACGAAGGCCTACCGCCTGGCTCGCAGGACTCTCCCACCCCCGCACCCGAGGCTGAGTCGAGCGGAGGCGGTACTACTGAGACAGCTCCAGATCGGATCGCTACCGAGCCCGAGACTGATGCATCGCATGTACCCCGAGACCTACCCGACCGATACGTGTAGAGTCTGCCGGAGGGAGCCGGCAGATCACACGCACATCTTGTGGGACTGCATCAAAAATCCAAATGAAGCAAGATCAGCAACAATCCCGCCGCGGCTGGAGGCAGCCGCGAAGAGCAACGACCATGACCAACAGCTATGGGCCGTCCAGCAGGTCCTCGGGGCGCTCGAAAGGCAGGGATCCAGCGAGCCGGCAACGGCGAGCGGAGACCCGCGCCGAGTAACGGCAGCCTCTTAGACGACGTAGGCCCTCGTCGGGGCGCGCGAGCGTCCAACTGCAGGCACAAATAAAGTTTACTCCAATCCAATCCAATTAAATTTATGCACTCTGAGTAACTGGCTCACATGAGTGATGCATGCATTTCTGTGTAAGGATGCGAGGCATTCTTCTTTATGCCTGCCACGGAGAAAATGAAATATTAAATATTTGTATGCGGAGTCGATACTCCAAACATTTATTTTACTATGTTTGCAGTGAATACCTCGTCACTGTGCATGAGAGAAGCGCACTACGCTCACTACAGGAATATTGACGGCGCTGTGCTCACATCCGAAGGAGAGAACAACCTGAACTGTGTGATCAGCTTCCAGACTGACTCCATCTTACAGCGCTTCATGCTTCGCTTTGAAAAGCTGGCCTTGGACTGCCACGATCATCTAGTGATTTTTGATGGCGCCGGCGCCATAGGGAATCCCAAGGTGCTGAGGAGAATGCGTACTTATGGTTGTTCGTTAGCGTTCAGAATTTTTAAATGCCAGGAAAAAATGCGTTGCTTTCGCATCTATGCATGATTTATGTTAAAAGGGCCGCGCGCATGCGCAATTTGAACAGAGTTCGTCGGAAGTAAATAGCTGTCGGTAGCATGCATGGATGTTTTCTAGAGAGCACACTTTTTAGGATAAATGCGTAATTGAAGTGTATCTGCGTCTATTTCACTAAGCTCTGAGTAAGAACTGTGGTCGCCTATGCAAATGCCATGTCGTATAAACTAGTGTAGAAAGAGACCTTCGCTTGCAAGCTGATTTTACCATTTTTAGCAAATCTTGGCAGTGAAGGCAGCACAAATGCACATGTAAGCACACAGAGGGCAGCGGATAAACTTGGGGCCTTATTAACCACATTCTTAAAGAAGAAAACAGTATGACATTTAGGTTGCCTGTAAATTTGCTTACAATGAGTGCCTAATGTTCTTCTTGGGATTTTTCAGCCAAAACCCTGGTCGGAACCTATTCCGGTGCCCTTGTATGGCTTATATTGGTGACTTTTTAGAATGTTACAGTTCCGTCCTTTAGATGACCACATCGGATTTATCGCACCCATTAATCCACCTTATACAATAGGTAATTCCCGCTTAATCCGTACAATTTAATCCGCTTTCCATAATCTATATTTTGAGATGGGCCTCGTTTGAAAATTTTGGAGGTCCCTTGGAATTTTGGCGGGGGGGGGGGGGGGGGGGTAGGCCAACTTCCGAATGTTGGGAGTGCTCAGATTTTCAGATTTCGTGGCGCCCTATGATTGTTCCACTGGTGGCATTGGAGTTTATTTCCTACTGGCGCAGTGGTGAACTCACTTAATTAATCCTGTTAAGGTAAATGCACAAAAATTGTTCTTGATGAATGAATGAAATCGTTATGAAAATATTATTGCGAACAATATTTAATGTTGTTCTCTTCTCAAGCACAATGCTCTTATTACATCCATGGCCCAACAGTTTTCATCTCGATAAAGGAAAAAAAATAATATTATTCTTAGCTATTACCCTGCATGGTAAAGGGCACTATATTAAAATTTCGAATGCTTGGCTGCTATTAGGACTGAGCCGGCTGCATATTCAGGTGTTTTATTCAAGAATTCTAATCCTGTTAAACACAACGCAAAAGTGCACTGACACAAAATTCTGCTCATGAACTTTAAAATGTATGAATGCATCATGCTGCTTATTTTGGGAGTTGCTGAGGAAAAGTTGTTGAATTGCGCATACGTATGTCATATTTTGCTCAGGATCATACATCAATACATCGCAAGTAAATTTTTCGCGTGCAACATGGTAACTATTGAGGGGAACAAGAGTCCAATTTTCTCTGGTGCCAGATTGTGAGATTCGGTCAACATATTCCTTGTGGTCACAAGCGGATCTTTCATGTGGGAGAACCCACTCGGATGTGGGGACCATCTTTACACAAACGAACTTTGTGACCCTCAAGTACAATACGAACGACTCGAGCCCACAAGGAAATGGCTTCAGGCTGATCATCACTGCCTACAAGGACAACCGACCTCGTGGTGAGAAACAGTCGTCTAGAGCAAGTTACACCGAAGGGCACTGTGATATGAACTTGCTGAGAAGCCCAATGCTATCGTGATGAAAATGTTGTGAGGTGCACGAAAGTCTCACACAACACACTTGATTGTGCTGTTTGCATCTGTGCACAACAGCAGTGTTATCGTAGCCAGAGAGTAGTGCAGCAGTGTATCCCAATACAAATGCAGCAATATGATGTTAACAGTGCACATAAACCTTTTTATTTGCAGTTGTTATTTTTTGTCGTTAGACGAGGTGTTTATGACCTCCTGAACCTCAGGTAACTATACCGCAAGGAAGTTTTTCTTAATATAAGGCTTACCTTCATTTAATTTGTAGCATGCATCAAGTGATATACTTGTTAGACCACTGCTGTTGAATTTTTGTTGTAGCTGTTTTAGCAGCTGGAAATATTTTTGCTTACAGGTCTCCAGTGCCGGGACTTTGAGTGCCTCAACGGCTTCTGCATCTCAAGCAATTTAACATGCGACGGCGTCAACCACTGTGGTGACAACAGTGACGAGACAAGTCATGCTTTATGCATAAGTTAGTGAGCCTTTGGTCTTCAGCAGTGCATGTAGTTCCAGTTCAATGATTGTCACTAAGCATAGTCTGTAGGTTTGTGTAACTTAAAAATTGAAGCCAGTGCCCACAGAAAATGGGTCTCATAAGCTTTGTCTGCGAGAACACAAGGAAAGGGGAAGGAGCTTGGAAGTAATAATGCTAAGTCCTTGAAAAAACTAGCCACTTATAGACCATTCTTTTAGAAATGTACCTCAACTTCATAAAGGCAGGTGGTCTGGAAGCAGTTGCCGATTTTGTCAATGCAATTGCTGCTCGCAGTAAGGGTCAGCTCAGTGTACCTAAGGCTTAGCTGTGCAGCATGTCAGGAAAGGAGTATTTTTGTTGGAACTTGTGTCGGCGACAAAAACGCTAATCGCGGGATCAAGTAATCTATATTTATCAATGTAGCTTTGTTGATGCATGCGAGCACTACCTGACATTCTGATCTGCTGTATGTACCCTCGTCCCGATTAACTTTCCGGTAGTAAAGAGTAAACTTATATCTCCTGTTGGGGACATGGTAGCAAGTTAAACCCGCAATATCCCCTTAGGGTTCATCACAAGAATCGCTCGCATTGGGAAGCCAAAACAGTACGTGTAACAAAGGCATATTTTTATGAAATCACTTGCCCATTAAAACCATTTCTGAGAGCGGAAATTGTTTTCTCGCTTATCAACTGTAGTTTGTGCAAAAATAAACATAAAACACCACATACGGCTCATCGGCTCGATTATTTTCGACAAAACTTTCATGGGATGTCCTGCAGCGATGAGCCTCATGACTCTTGCGTGGAAACTGGTTTTCCTTTCATGCGCAAATAACCTATGCAACGCGGCCTTTGCGCATGTATTTGCGATCCCACGCTTAACAAAACTCGACTGGGCCGACTTAAAGGGCAGAAAGCTCTTCAGAGACCGTGGTGAGTACATCCAACACACATGTTCGCTAGAAATTACAAGTCCTATAGTCGGATACAAGTTACATTTTACAAGAAGCTCATTTTACAAGAAGAACCAGGCATACGCAGGAACACTCACTGGCACCAATTTTCGCCCGCACAAACACATTTAAAAATAGTTACTTCCCTAGAACTGTATCCGAATGGAATGCATTACCTTCTCATATTTTTCTGTCCAGCAATTTTGTAGCAGAGTTGGAACGTCATCTCTTTATTTCATGAGTTTTGTTTGTTTTGTATTGCGATGCGATGCCTGTCTATATGTTCAATTCTGATTGATTGTCTGACTTATTATTTTTTCTCTATGCATATGCTTGTCATTTTTTGTATTGAAGAGTGTTTGAATGTGCCCCTCCTGCTAGGACCATGCATGGTCCGCAGTATTTCAAATAAATAAATAAATAAATAAGTCTGCAGTGAAGCTCCGTCCACATTTAGGGCCGCCGCACAAAATTCCTCCATGACGAAAAGTAGTCCGTTCTTAAAGCTTTTCTTTTTATCTTAACGCTCAGCAAACTGCTGCCATTTTTTGCGTATTCATACTGGACTTAATAGACACTTTTAGTTGGCCGTACGGAATGGCGTTACGCACGCAGGAACGTTGCGGGTCGCGAGTGCGCATGCGCAGAACGTTCCGTACCGCTGGGCCGCTTGCGTACGTACGCACGCATCGTGTCGTTGCGTGCGTGCGCTACGGGCACGTTACGGGTTGCGTTGACAAGATGGCGGCGCCCAGCTCGCCCGCTTCGAAATAAATACATGTCGCCGCTGCATTCTCCGACGGTATAGCTCGCTCAAATGGTAGCGGTTTGCTTTTATTTTGCACACTCTCGCCTACACGCAGAAGTATAAGCGATAACTAGCCCCTGTTTTTCCAATAATTTGGCGATTTTCAAGCTGTAGGCCTAACCGTGTTTACATCGTAGCAACGACACCTGGCGGAGCACTTCTCTAGCTTTTAGTCAATTATTTCATTTTCTTCTGCTTGCATAGTTTTCCTTGGAACAAAAAAAAAATACTTGCGATGCAGCCAGCTTCGTTACCAGTAAAATGCTTCTCGGCATTTCGATAGCTGCTGTGGCAGTCGCGGAGCACACGAGGATCACAACCTGAAGCAAGCAAAACTACAGTAACAAAACAGCGAGAACGGCTGGAGGAGGATTGGCTAGAGGCTTGGCTTGGCCGATGTCAAGAACTTTTCAAACATCAGTTGTCATTTCTTGCGCCAGATGGCGCGGAGAAGCACAGCGGAGAATTTTAGGGTGCGCTTGGTACGTCCACTCGGAAGGACGCTAACGTACGGCTAATTAAAAGTGTGATGAACGCGCCATTCGTACCGTACGCAACGTAGTGAGCGTTGCGTACGTAAGCCCGTTACGTACGGCCAACTAAAAGTGTCTAATAACTTACAACTGACTACGGAGCTTCCGACTTACAGTAAACTCAGGTTTTAGATGTGTAGTAGGATACAACTCAAGAAACCAGGAGTGGATGTCACTGGGCTACGATCAGCGGCGTCCTGTATTACTCCGCTATAGCCAATGACAACCGCTAACAAAATGAGTTTTTTAAAGTTTCATTTCATTAAACAGGCCAGGAGCCAAAATTTCTGACCTTGTATAACCTATTGTTCTGAAGAGCTTTTTGTTAAGATAAAAAGACAAGCTTTAAGAACGGACTATTTTCGTCACGGAGGAATTTTGTGCGGCGGCCCTAAATGTGGACGGAGCTTCACTGCAGACTTAACTTGTATCCGACTATAGGACGAAAAGTAGTCCGTTCTTAAAGCTTTTCTTTTTATCTTAACAAAAAGCTCTTCAGAACAAAAAGTTATACAAGGTCAGGAATTTTGGCTCCTGGCCTGTTTAATGAAATGAAACATTAGAAAACTCATTTTCTTATCTGGTGTCATTGGCTAGCGGAGTAATACAGGACGCCGCTGATCGTGGCCCAGCGAAATCCACTCCCAGTTTCTTAACTTTTATCCTACTACACATCTAAAACCTGAGTTTACTGTAAGTCGGAAGCTCCGTAGTCAGTTGTAAGTTATTAAGTCCATTATAAAATACGCAAAAAATGGCAGCAGTTTGCTGAGCGTTACCAGTGCGATAGAAAACTAAAGTAATCGAAGTAACAGCCGACTTTAACAACGCTCGCGGCGTTATCGAGCTTAGTTCGAAGACGCCTGTCATGAAGAAGCCAGGAGTAGGTCACCTAGTGCAGGAACGAGGCTAGCCCAGTATAGTTACATTGTTTTCAGATTTATGATTTTTATTTATTTATTTGAAATTTTGAAATACCTTAAAGGCTCGTAGGGCATTGTGTAATGAGGGCGCCACATTTTTAACACTTTTTAACAGAATGGGCCGGATGATATGAATAAAAAAATGCAGTACATAGCAAAATTACATGAACACATGAAAAAAAAAACAAAGTAATAAGCCTAGCGACAGATAGAAAAGAGATATGCAATGTATGTTAAAGCACAACAACAAAATAGTACGAAATTCTCGTAGCTCATGTTATCAGCGCATAATCAAACAAGTGGGGAATATTGCGGCAAGCGTGCTTTCGTAAGCTGGTTCTCGTTTTAAAATACTTTAGTACAGAATTGTTGGGTATGATGCATCAAATCGCTTTAACATGGAGGCAGAAGTTTCTGTGACCAAACCGCACTGAGACTTTTCGGAGCTTTGGCACTTGCTGTACCGGGCATAGTAAAAATAGCAAGATTAGCATCTAATATCCGCAAGGAGCAACTTGCACGTGTCTACGAGTTGAAATTGAGGGAAGCATGCGACGTTGCCATCATGTGATACAGATTTGCCACCACATGGAGAGGCTTACCTCCTGTGTGTGAACACCGCCTAACGTGCTTACTTGTTCTTCCATATCGTTTTCGTTTGAAATTTCCCACCAGTGTAGAGCCATAAAAATCTAAGTGTTTGCTTTGGTTAGGGTGCTATTTCATTGTGCCGGGGGCTTGTTGTTTTGCGCGATAAGCTTTATCATACTATCGGCAGCATTTCAATCCCATAATTTTTTTTCTTCCCCGAAAACGAGTGGCTTCGATTTTATCCCGACAGCGTTAAGAGTGTATAGAGACCTTGTTTTCTTATTTGTGATGATGCATAATACATTATTATACAGTGATTACCACGTGGTATTCTGCTACAACCGCTAAATAATGTATAATCGCATTTCTTTCCCGTGATTTTTCGGTTCTGCCGAACGATGACTGTGACATCAAAATGTGGTTAAAGGTCACTTCAGGCATGAAAAAACTGCTATATAATCGCTGCTTCTACATTCGTTGCCATTGCGACTCTTGAGGAAGGTTGGCTTCAGCACAGCAATGAATTAAAACGATGAAGCAGCGATTATATCGAAGTTTTTCCATGCCTCGTGTGACGCATAGCCACACTTTGACGTCACAACGGTCGTTCGGCTGTTGAAACCGAAACTGCATGGCAGAAAAATTCGATTACAAATTATTTAGTGGTCATAGGCGAATACCACATGGTGATTCACGAATAGTAGTGTCTTCCGCATCATTGTACACCAGAAAACAAGCAACCAAAATTAGGTGTCTATACTATTTGAACTCTCCAGTTGTGGAGAAAATCCGGTGTCGCCGTCGTCGCCTTCGGCATTGTCGGTGTCGGCGTCGTGAGCGAAGAATCCCCGCAGAAGCAACATAGTTGGGCCACCTGGGTCACGTGGCCTTTTGACGCTATCACAGCCTGTCCACTGGTTTGTGACCAAACTAACCACGGCAGCTGGTGGCAGTTAAATTAATGATTGTTAGCGAGAGGTTGCTCGAGAACAGCAATTTGGGGGTCACAAGCCCCTCGCAGGTGGCAGCACCTGCCATCGCAGGGCAGTGGCACATCGCTCAACGGCCCCGCCACTGCGCCAGGAGTGGTATGCGGACTCCCAGAGACTTAAGAATTGAAAGTGGAGAATGGCCAATTCCAAACATACGGGCGACAACCCATTAACGCTATGGCGTGATACCCTTAAAGCGAAGCTTAAGTGCCCCCTACAATCATTTTTTTCCATTCCTTGTGTGCAGGTACGACGCTCCCTTCTGTGGTGGCCACGCCTTGACGCCCATAAGGAAGAAGCGACTTCACCCCGGTTGCCTGCTGGATTTATTAATCCGTCTGACGTATGAAATGGGTGCCTTTAAGAAAGTCTTACAGCATGACCTTTTTAAAGGGAGGAGGGGGACATATTTTCAATATGTTTTTTTATCCTGCATCATGCTCAAACAATATTTGCAGAACATCATTTTTGAAATTGCAGGCATATTTTTATTACGTATTCTCACCCTGAATGCTCAAATGCTAATAACGGCATTGTAAATGACTTTTTAAGTTTCTGTGGACTACAGGAATGCTCTAAGTTGTAATTATCAATGACGTGTTCGTTTGTTAGTGTGCCGATCCCAAACTCCTGGCTCTCAATCTTGACGTTACTTAATAAAGCTTTTAGTCAACTGGTATCTCGAATTGTTTTTGTTTTTGTGGCGTGAACAACGCGTCTTCCTTTGAATAGGTTCATCTTTGAGGTCATTGTGCAAGCAAGAAGTGTGCGCAGTAGCATGCGACTTCCTTGCATGATTACGTCATGGTTGAGGTGGTCGTTTCATGCTCAAGAACCGGTGCAAGGAAGTCACTCAGGCCAATATATATCTGTATATTGACGACGTTGTGGTCAGCCCCAGCCACAGGTTCGTTTCATAAAATTAAAATTACCTCAGAAGTAGTAAGGGCTGTACTCTTGAGTGCCAGTCAGGAATATCTGATGTCTCTTTTCAGATTGACGCAAAGCAATGCATACTTTCACGAAAGTAAATTCGAGCACGTCTGGCTTCCGGATCTAGCTGGTAATCTGCCATTCTCGAGCGCCATATACAGCATAATTAAATGAAACAGTACCCCGCCTTCATTGCCTACACGTAATTAGCAAATGCCGTGTGAGTGTAATAGAAAATTTTTCTTTATTATATTTTGTAATACGTCCTTAACTATACATCTTCCCAGCGGTGTACGAAAACATGGTCTATTGTTTCTGGTTGCTTGAAAATTAAATAATGCGATCCGCACAGTAGAAAGAGATCCCTTGTCTCTGAAACCTTCATAAACAATAACCTTCCCACATGTAGCTTGAGAAGGAGCCTTCGATCCTGAAGGCATCTGCATTTTCTTGACACTTTTTAAAACGTCAGTGCCTGGGCCTCCACTGTCGAAAAACATCGCACAAGGTCTGGCACAGGTTTTTTTTCGTTTACTTCACAGAAATATTCGTTGGAGAAACGCATTGTCAGAAAACGAGCACTTGCTGCATTTTCTTTATGCAGTAACCGGAAATGCTCCCTGAAGCATTTTTGGCGGACACAACAAAGTCTGGTAGCACGCGGCCAAGTCCACTTGGCACACCGTGCGGGTGAAATGATCGGTGACAACCAGAAACAAGAGAAACTGTTTCACAAATTGCCGTAAAAACAGGTGTCCTACTTCCAGCCCCCCTTCGTTTATCCTCCTAACAAATTCGTCCTGCTGCACCTATCCCATTCAGAAGTAAATATAAATACCGCGAAAATCATGCGTAGCCTATTAACGCTTAGACGTGAACAATACAGTACTTGGATTAGTACATATCAGAGTATACTGATAAAAAAGACCTTGCTAGCAAACATTGAGAGGCTGTCCTCTGTTCACTTCTCTGGTCTCCCCCGTATCTCTCCCGTCTGCAAAGTCCAATAGTTCTCGCTTTCAAAATAGGCATCAAGGGGGACACTTAAGTACCTGCCAGGATCGTCACCCAAGGCAGTTAGACCAATTTACCCCACTGACGTCCTGATTACAACCGTAGATGCTTTGGAAAAAAATTAAAAATTGGTTTTAAGAAAAGAAAATGGGGCTGTAACTTTCCAATATCTGGGTGGGCACCTCAACTACGCCGCGAGGGAAGGGAGGAAGGTGGAAGTGAGAAAGAAAGATAAAAATAGGCGCCGAAGTGGATGGCAGCGGAATAATTTCGACCACTTAAAGATTTTTAACGCGCGCTGACATAACACAGTCGCCTTTTGCCTTTCGCCTTAATCGAGGCGCGGTTGCCGCAGCTGGGTTCGCACCCGAGTATTTCGGTTGAGTGGCATAGGGACCTTACCACTGATTTACACTCGTCGGTATTTAAAAAATTGCGTCCATACACGCGGACGCCGAGCGGCGATGGGTTTATGGCCGACGAAGCCCGCGAGTCCAGCATCGAAAATTATTGTTATTGTTAGACTGCTAGACAGAATATGAAATTTTCGTTGCTGTTGCTGCTGACCAGCTGGAAAGGCGCTTACTTGGTGTTTTCTTTTTCTTTACTTTTGTTCGCGTTCAAAAGAAAACGTGGCCACGCGTAGCATTCGAACGTGCTGAAGAAGAAGCAGCACTCCAGCGGCGTCGGCCATGGATCCCGATTCTGCGTCCAAGGAAACCACGAAGGTGTCAAAGTCCTCCAGAATCTCCAAGAGGGCGAAAAAGAAATCACCCCAACACGCGAAAGACACGGAACGGGAGAAGGACTCGTCCAAAACCTCGCATAAGAAGCGAAAAAGAGGCGCCGAGAGGTCACCCGAGCATCGCAGCGACACAAGAACACAAGTCGCCGATGATGGTAAGCAGGCTCCTGACCAGACAGGCACGCGTAAAGCGCTCACCGAGACATCCACAATTAGAGCAGCAGGCGTTCCTGGTACCAACAGAAGCGATGAGCAGCCAACGTCGTCCCAGCTCCCGACTACTGAGCGGTGTGACGTCACCGCGAGCCAATTACAACCGCTCGGCCTCATGGAAACCGAGCGTACCGTAATGCCACCTTCGAGCGAGGGCCAAGCGCCGCTTCCAACAGCAAGCAACTCAGGTGCTGCCCCAAGCGGCGTTCCAGGTGACTTCACCACCGTTCCAGCTGAGCAAGTCCAGAGCACTGACGCAGAACCGCACTACACGACGCGCACCATACGCAACGCGATTCGAGTCCAAGTGGGCGTCGAGGCTGAGGAACCGACCAAACCAAGCTTCCCTGCAAGCCAGCCGAACGCAAGGTCTCTGAGCGCGCGTGCGCAGCCCGCCGTGGAGCGTCCTGATGAGGGGCAGAAGCGCTCGGGTCTTCAAATTATGGTAAGCAACGCATCCAGAAACCGAAAGATAAGTTTTTAGCAATTATTGTGGACAACAGCATGACTGGTTTCAGTACTCCTTCTACCACAAGCCTAGCTAGGCCTCACAGAAAGCCCTGATGAGAACATGTTGCATTCGAAAGGCCAGACGTTGATAAGCTCACAGAGTTTTGCAGTTAATATTTGCATTGTACCCCTTCAATGGCGCACACTTCCAGGACGTCGTTATATAAGTATGAGCCCGTATAAGCATAAGAAAACAACATCCGTTTAATAGTGGGTGTTCGTTTCTCGGAATTAGTAACAGTTCTCGGAAGTAGTAGCACACGTCTGGCAAAGGATTGGCGGTGCAGCTGCCACCGTCGACGCGCGCGCTCGTTCTCCCGCTACTGTGTGACGTCACTGTTGCTATGCACAACAGCGCCCCCCTTCGGCGCGCTGGTTGCTAAGGAAGGGAGGAGGTCGCGCCGCTAGGCGGAGGAGAGTCCACAGTTCACCAATGTGTCATCCATCGGCGGGAAAGCCTTCCGGCCAACTTGTGATTTATAATATCACGGTTGAGAGAGAGAGAGAGAGAGAGAGCATTATCGGACACTGGCCCTGATTCCAGCCTCATATCGGATAATTAAGCCCATATCGCCCAACACAGTAACGATATTGGCGACGACCACTGGCCCCAGTATTGAGCAGAGTGCAAGACAGTTACTGCGCCTTTCATTTCCCCGAAACCTCTTTTAGAGCGCAGTTCTCTGGCGCTCGTTTCTCCGTTTCGCGGCGTTGCCGTCGCCGTTGCCGTCGCCGTTGTCCGTTGTAATCAGGAGTGGACACCTTTGTCGTGCTTTAAGCTGCGAAACCAATGGAGCGGGAGATTGGAAAGCATATGGTAAATTCGTAAATTGATTTTTGAGGAAAAGAAATGGCGCAGTATCAGTCACACATTTTGGTGGACACCTGAACCAGAGGGAAGGCGCAGAACTGCCCTCTTGGAACAGTGGACACTTTAATTGGCACGATTCTAGCGCACGGACGGACACCGCGAGCATGGACGAACACCGCGAGCATGAGCCATTAAAGGCTTTCGCCTTAATGAAGCTGTTAAAGTGGTTCATTACTTCTTGGGTAGGAACAGGCACCATCGTTCACTGGTTCTAGCAGCTACAGGGAATCTAGCCCTCTTGGATACAGCACGGCGCCGTTCGTAATTCTTTACCTGGATGATAACTCATGCAAACCGACCAGTTGAGACATTCTACACCGACGGCGTGTATAGCGCCAGAATTAAATGGAGACCATATGCAAAAGTACACGCCATGAGCGCTCTAAGGAAAAAGTATTCGAGCTCTGCATCGCGATCCAGTCACGTGATATTAATACTAGAGGACAGATCACGCACCTCTTTTCATTGCCTGAAACATTTTAGGCCAGTCAATTATCTCACTGCGCAATAATAATTTTTCTACCGCATACTCACATCCTGCAAAGTTATTCCGCTGATACGTGTGAGATGCCTTGAACTTCCAAAATTCTCAATGCCAAAAGTTTCATAAGGTCCCAGCTACGGATGCAGTGGCCAGTTACTTATTTTTAAAAATAACTGCGCCGGAATATATATTTAATGAATAAGACCTGTACAGCAAGCGACTTCTCAATTTTGCTCTCTTAAAATGTCTAGCTCTTCTCACTGTCACAAGCAAAGGGAAGTCCGCATACGCTATACAGGCCCATGTGCTTCTAATACATCAGACATATCGACACCCTTATGTTTGTTCACGGAATAGTGGAGAATTAATTCATCTTCCCATGACACACTCTTTCAGAGTCCTGATGCCACTAATAACCGCGTGTGCATGAAGACCTGCGCCGGGATTCCCTGCGTCTTTCTGGCCTTTATAGTGACGGCGCTTTTGGCATTTCGAATGCGCGTCGAGAACCGTCACTACGAGACCTGCGACACGCTGGCATGCGCCGCCTACTCGAAGCGGCTGCGAGAGTCCATCAACTCCTCAGTGAACCCTTGCGACAGCTTCACACAATACGTCTGCGATGGCTGGAGTAGTCGCTATGAGGTCAGCGTCAGTGACGATGCACTTCTGTACACTCTCACCCGTGTGTCCCACATTGTTCAAGATATGAAGGTACCCAAGAGTGGACAAAGTGTGATGCAACGCGCAGCAGCGTTCTACCTCAGTTGCGAATGCGTTGGAAGAGCCCGCTGCAACGAACTGCCGAACGTGATATTGGCCCTGCAAACGGCGAACATCGTGTGGCCTCTCAGGGCGCAGCATCCAGATCATCTCCGGACCCTCCTGCACCTGTCGATCAGACTTCGTTGGGATGGCATCCTCAGTGTGGATGTAACCTCTAGTGGGCGAAAAAAGAATGTGCTGTTGCGACCATCACAGGAATTCTACATATTAGGCCGGAGGGCAAAAGAGCATCTTCGCTCCCCTGGCAGCAGGGAACATTATTTCGAAGTTTTGAAAAGAAACCTCATGGTAGCAAGCAGCACTTTAACTCACGGTGATTCGGTGACATATAAGGAAACGCGAGACCTTGAAGATAAAGTTTTGTACTATCTTTGGAGTAGCACGGCCACACATAAGCCGTTGAAGGTGAATGACTATTATTTGCACCAAATGGTCCCAAACCTGACGCTTGAGCGGTGGAAGCTAGCCTTGCTGGACTACGGAGTGGTGACGAACGAGGATGAAGATGTCCAGTTTCTCACCAATTCACGTCCATTTCTTTACGAGTTCTTGAAGATGTGGGCAGAGTACGGTGACAAGGAAATGCACCTTCTGCTGTCCTGGTGCACGGTTCAGGTGGCGGCGTGGTTTGGAAACCAGGAGCTTCTCTTGAACTTCTACGGCACCAGGCAGAAGTTGGATCTCGGGCATGGCGCGTTCTGCTTCAGCAAAACATTCGTGGTCACCGGCGCCGCCTTGCTTCACAGGTGGGTCGTAGTGTACCACGCGCTGATAGTTTTGGTTTTGAACTGTGGCAATACTTCACACCTGTCCTTTAGAAAAGTGAAACCAAGTTCTTGCTTAAAGAGGTTCCGAGACAGGCGCAAGCATGTTTCTGGTCCTTTCCTCTGGATTCCAGAACTAGTTAAATCTCGCAATAACTTGCATTCTAACGGAGAGTCAACTCTTCGTTGGGGGAGCTAGCAGTGGTAGATAAAATGAACTTTGGTGATGTCCAAATGAAGCTCAATTGGCAATTGTGTGGCATTTAGACTACCTTGATAAAGAATTAAATGAATGACTTTCAATCGACGAAGCATTTTTGAGAAAAATGTGCAAAATTTTGGTCCGAAGACAAGACTGATAATGCATCAAGATCGAGGATAATTTTTTCAGAGCAGCGATCAGAAAGCCTAAGTACTGCTTCGTAACAGTGCTGGCTGTCTTTTATTCCAAAGCCGTTGAATGCGCTGCCTATTGAGCGACTATTAAGTGCAAGTCTCGGAGGCAGCGTGACAGGAGTACCAGAGGCAAACGAACAATAATTTGAAACAGTACTGCAGGTATCATTTTGATGTGGTTAATTATGGGGTCCCAATATTATGAAAAAATAGTTCTCGAAGCATCTAGCAAAAGGATTAACTGCTAGTTATTTTCTTTGTATCCCTATTTCATGCAAAGATGTGCGTGTAGATGGGAAGAGGGAACCTTGTCCGTTGCAGTGTTGAATAGCGCATACAGGATTGTGCAAGCAGACCGCACTGCATCGCTTTCAGCAATTTGCCGGCTATATGAAAAAAATCCCTGTACGAGTGAGGGGAAAAACATTGGGACGGTTTTTTCATTCGTCGCTTCTCGTGCGGATTGAAGTGCACTCCGTTTGTCGCTTGGATGCTACTACATGCGGGGACTCGGCTGTTTTGTGTTTCTGCATATCGCTTGCGCACATCGCTCATACCCTTCCCTTCTGTCCGTCCTCTGAAAGTAGCCTTTGACTTCACATTTTTCTCAGAGCGCTATTTCCACTAGCACTATGTATGCCACGCCCAACGACCAAGAGTAATGGAGATTCGTTTCGCCGCCAGTTGTATCTAAGTCTGCATTGCACCACGATGGGGCCGCGGTGACGACGTAAGAAACTAGAACAGCGGGCGGCTTCCTGAGCCTCAGAGATGTTCGGTTCCATTATTTCATTACACCATACAACTGAACGAACACATCGCGCACATTTTCAGGTTCAGCGGCGCCACTCTCCCCGGCAATCTTCGGCCAGAGGCTCGGGCGCTTATTCGGGACGTTCGTCACTCTCTGCGTCGGCAGCTTCTCCGCTGGAAGCTTCATGATGAGAACCTGACCGTGGTCCACGACTGGAACTCGACATCTGTTGTGCTGCAGTACTTCGAAAAACCTGGAGGCGAGAACTACGACGACAAATCAGGTATCTATGCGCGAACAGGCGCTTGTGCTACGGCTGGCGCGAAAGCAGTTCCCAGAAGGCCTACAGTTGCCTTGCAGGCAATCAAGTTTTCAGGAAATCAAGAGACATACAATGAATGAATCCTTTAAACTGCAGCATACTGGTTTTCTTTGATCGTCGTGCGGATGCTGGTACATTCAGGTACGTTCTGTCACGCAGACGCGCCGTTCTGTCGCAAAACGTCGGAAATCCCGCAGCGCTGCGGCTACAATCGCGTCATGTGAAACAGCCATAAAACCTTCAAGTAACGTGAGGTGTGCCGTGCTGACCTGCATTAGCTCCTGCTGCGAACTGCGCTGTCAGGGTCACGCGTGCCTCCTATCACTTTGCTATCATTTGCGCCGAAGACCACGCGCGCCGCTCGACAAACCCTGTTGTTTCCTGCTCTGTTTCCTTGGCTTTAAAAACGCAAGCCATTGAACAAACTCCGACCATTTGCCCCGGCTGCTTGACTGGTTTGGTTCGGCCCGGCGCTGCCGCCGACCGGTTGCTACAGCTCCCATCATAATTATTTTTTATATACTGGATACGTATGGAAAGGTACAAATATTAACCACATTTGTGCAAACATTACAAAGCTGTGCACAACAAAATTGCACCGCGCGGTTAGGCTTCGCCAATTGCACAGTCGTGTTTGCGCCAGAGGAAGGAAGTGGTTTAGCTAACTAATGCCCGTCTTTCTTTTTTTCGTTTTTTTTCACCTTTCCACTTTAATATAGTATACCTTTACGATATTGTAAACCTAAACCGCGATATAATATTTATTAATGTTAGAGATGAAGCCAGCGTCTTTTTCTCTGGAAAGAATATTTCAGAATAAATATCCGCATGTCACTGCATCGTGACAGTGCCGGGTGAATGGGCAACATTAAACTTCATGCGTATAATTGAACGACGAACTAAGGCTGTTATTTTCCCGCCATTGAACAAAACCATCCCGCCACACCAAGCAATTGTACTGGACTCCCGTAATATAAATGTTGTAGGGAGCTTGAAATGTCTGGGCTCATTTCCTCCTCTCATGTGTCATCGAACGATCGCATGAGCTATTCGGTGACAAAGTTAGTGTGTGTGTGTTGACAGTCGATGGTATCCATGAAAGTTGGCGTACTCATGCAACCTGGCTGGTTGGGGTTAAATTAATCATTGGTCGCGCAAGGTTGCTCGGGACAACTTGGATCGTACAAGCCCCACCGGTGGCCGCACCCGTCATCGCAGGGCGGTGAAGCGTCGCTTAACCGCTGCACCACTGCGCCAGGAGGGGTATCAGGAATCCCAGGGTTTATGAATGTTAAGTAGAGAAAGACCAACACTCCATATATGGGTATTAACCCATTAGTTATCGCTTCCTACATATAAGGCGGAGCGCGGGCTGTGGTACGGCGGCTGCCTTTCAGAGCTTGCCAGCTGCGTGGCATTCGGTTACATCACGCCGCACCACGCGGCGACTGCGTTGACAAAGTGAGCGGGTGGGCTTACGGCTTCTCACACGTAAGCTGTCTTAAGTGTCTCTGCAGACTTTTTCTGAACTCAACTATTGTCAACTGGATTGACGGAAGATAGCAGCGTCCACTTTGAAACGGGGTGGTGGCAGTTGCCACCATGCTGGGCTTTTTTTATGTTTCTTAAATAGTGTTACCGGTGTGATAAATCGTTCAATAAATTCATCTCTTTTTTTAAATAGAGTCTATAATCCTGCACTTGTAACCATACGTCCCCTGCCTGCTTTTAAGCCACCAATCTTCCAGCTTTTTGCTAACGTGTACTGCAGAAACATTGTTTCTCTACCCCGAAGGGTCTCGGGGAGAGTGACTGTACCTGCATCGACATCCGGATCGATATCGCCACATTCTAGTACAGGTTGCTTGGTTTATGGGGTTTAACGTCCCAAAGCGACACAGGCTATGAGAGACGCCGTAGTGAAAGGCTCCGGAAATTTCTACCACCTACAAGATGTTCAATTATCTCTACAGACTTACCACGTGTTGAACTAGTGTCACCTTCTTGGATTAAACTTTTTTGTAGCTTCACGTGTCACCTTCTTGAATTAAACTTTTTTGTAGCTTCGAGTCCTCAGACACCCTGATCTAGCTTCATCGAATAGGGCACTACTCTTGAGTTATCACAGAACGATTCCTTCCGGAGCTTCTTTTTCCATTTTCAATATAGTCCTACAAAATGCTTCTTTTAAATTTTATTAATCCAGTTTTTACGTTCTGCGGGTTGTACTTGTCTTTTAAACTTCATATCTCCATCCTTGCTTCCTGCATACATATTGGTTAGCTTCGTAGTCTCTTCCGCCACTTTGAGTCAGCGGAGTATTTAAACACCTTATCTCCCCACCTGTTATTGTCGAATGCCCTCAGGCGTTATTCATATTGTAAGCACAACATGCGACCTTCGTCTTCATCTGTACATATCCATCATCATCGCTCAAAGCACAACATGCGATCTTCGTCTTCATCTGTACATATCCATCATCATCGATCATCTTCTTCTTCGAAGGGTTGGTCGCCATACTTGCGGGTGCCATTAAAGCTCGCTCCATCCTGCGCTCTGTCTCCTGTCTCACAAGTGGTGGAGGTGCTGGGTAATGTAGGAAGCATGCCGCTTCCTTCGATACCCAGGCAACAACCTTGAGCCAAACCACCGCAGCTAAGCATCGCATCTACACAGATGGTTCGGGCATCATTCGCCGTCGCCCGTATCGTGTGTCTTCTAGTGAGCGCAAGGTTATTCAAGATAACGTAGCCGACATGCTCACGCGCCACATCATACGCCCTTCTTCGAGTCCTTGGTCTTCGCCTGTCGTGCTGGTTCAAAAGAAGGATGGCTCAGTACGCTTTTGTGTTGACTATCGCGCCCTTAACAAGATCACTAGAAAAGATGTTTATCCGCTGCCTCGGATTGATGACGCCCTCGACTGTCTCCAAGGTGCACAATTTTTCTCTAGTCTCGACCTAAGATCCGGATACTGGCAAATACCTATGCATGAGGCCGACAAGGAAAAAACTGCTTTCGCCACTCCCGACGGATTATACGAATTCAACGTTATGCCGTTCGGCCTATGCAATGCTCCGGCCACGTTCGAGCGCATGATCGACACCGTTCTCCGAGGCCTGAAGTGGAAAACATGCCTATGCTACCTCGACGACATAGTCATTTTTTCTTCGACTTTTTCTGAACACCTTGTTCGTCTTGATGAAGTATTAAGCGCACTTTCTGAGGCCGGCCTTCAGATAAACACCAAGAAATGTTGCTTTGCTTCCACTTCTATCAAGGTACTCGGTCACGTCGTTAGCCAGAAGGGTGTAAAGCCTGATCCCGATAAAGTGGCTGCAGTTTTGCATTTTCCTCGCCCATCGCGCGTCAAAGACCTGCGCAGTTTTCTGGGGCTAGCGTCATACTTCCGGCGCTTCATACGCAACTTTGCCTCTATTGCGGCCCCTTTGCATAAGCTCCTCTGCGCTGACCAGCCGTTTGTTTGGTCTGAGGCCTGTGAGGTCGCTTTTACTACCTTAAAGAAGGCTCTCACATCTGATCCGATACTAGCACATTTCGACGACAATGCTCCAACGATTTTACACACGGACGCCAGTGGACACGGCATTGGTGCAGTTCTGCAGCGGCAGCACTCTTCGTGCGAGCAAGTCATCGCCTACGCCAGTCGTACACTGACTGCAGCGGAGCAGAACTACACGATAACTGAGCAAGAGTGCCTCGCTGTTGTCTGGGCCATTCAGAAATTTCGCCCTTATTTGTACGGCCGCCAGTTCACAGTTGTCACTGACCATCATGCCCTGTGCTGGTTGTCCTCGCAGAAAAACTTGTCCGGCCGCCTCGGCCGCTGGATTCTCCGTCTCCAGGAATATGACTTTACCGTCACCTATAAATCGGGCAAGAAACACCAGGACGCCGATGCGCTATCTCGTTGTCCCCTCGCCCAAACCCAACCTCCGCATCCGCAACCCGTGTCCTCCGCATCCTCAAACTGCCAAACTACCCCTTCGACGGCTATTTCAACCTTGACCGCCGCACCCATTGACTTCATGCCAGCTCCCAGTCTTGGCGATCTCGCCTCAGCGCAGCGGGCCGACCCTTACTGCCGGACTCTTATCGACCGTCTGAGCGGTGCTACGCGGCCACCGAATGCCCGCCTACGTCGCCAACTTAACTCTTTCAAGCTAGTCGACAACATCCTTCTTTGGCACAATTACAGCCCCTTCGGTGACTCATGGGTCCCTGTCGTACCCCGTTCTCTTCGCCGAGAAGTTTTGCAGGCCTTTCATGATGATCCCCCGGCTGGCCACTTAGGCTTTCAGAAAACTTATGACCGCATCAAGCGCCGTTTCTTTTGGCCTGGCCTCTCAACCGCTGTTGGAAAATATATTGCGTCTTGCATCTCTTGCCAACGTCGTAAACGGAGCACGTCTGCCCCTGCGGGCCTTCTACAGCCTCTCCCCTGTCCTTTCTCCCCTTTTGAAGTCGTTGGGATTGACCTCTACGGTCCCTTACCATTAACACCAACGGGCAACCGTTGGATCGTCACTGCCATCGACCACTTAACTAGATACGCTGAAACGGCCCCTGTTCCTTCCGGCTCTGCTTCAGAGATCGCCCACTTCTTCCTGAACGCCATCCTTCTGCGCCATGGAGCTCCTCGTGTCCTCATTAGTGACCGCGGCAAGTCCTTCCTCTCCAGCATCATTGCCGAAGTTCTTCACGCCTCCAGAACCGTGCACAAAACCTCTTCAGCTTATCACCCTCAGACCAATGGGCTCACAGAGCGCTTTCATCGCACGCTGTCCGATATGCTAGCCACCTACATCCAGCCCGACCACCGCAACTGGGACACCATGCTTCCCTTCGTTACCTTTGCATACAATAGTGCCGTGCAAAGAACCACCAACTTCTCCCCATTCTTCCTTGTGTATGGACGTCAACCTACCTTCACCCTCGAAGCGTCTTTCTTCTCCGCCCCCTCAACCTCTTCCAGACTCTCTCACGAACAGTTTACTTCTCGTCTTACCTACTGCCGTGCCATTGCCCGCCTGAATACCGACGCCTCCCAAGCCTCCCGGAAAAACACCTATGATCTCTCCCACCGTGCCATATTTTTTCACCCTGGTGATGAGGTACTGCTGTGGACTCCAGTGCGTACCCCGGGATTGTGTGAAAAATTTTTGAGCCGTTATATTGGTCCGTATACTGTACTCGAACAAACGTCCCCGGTGAACTATCGCGTTGCCCCTGTTCATCCTGTTAATGATCGTCGTTGCCGAGGTGCCGAGATTGTTCATGTTTCCCGCCTCAAACCCTTCGCCCGTCGCCCTACTGTACTCTAATCTGCGCCCGGGCCGGTCGCTTTCGTACGCGAGGGGAGAAAGTGTAAGCACAACATGCGACCTTCGTCTTCATCTGTACATATCCATCATCATCGCTCAAAGCACAACATGCGATCTTCGTCTTCATCTGTACATATCCATCATCATCGATCATCTTCTTCTTCGAAGGGTTGGTCGCCATACTTGCGGGTGCCATTAAAGCTCGCTCCATCCTGCGCTCTGTCTCCTGTCTCACAATATAATATTGTACTCTGAGATTCCCGTGCTTCGAACGATGCCCAGCCCATGTCACCTTGTACTGCCGCATTAGTGCTTCTGCCGTGTCCGCCTAGTGCTATAAGCCTGCGAAAGTTCTTGATTAGTTTCTAGTCCCGACTGAACATCTGCCATTAGGCACATAACGGCATTCCCAAAAGCAAGCCCTGGCGCCTTATGTCATTATAAATACCTCTCAGCACTTCATACTTGTTGCGCCCGGATAATGCCCTAAGTTTCATTATCCATATTTTATATCTACAGCTCGATAAACTGGATAAGATGAGAAGAAACATGTAAAGACAAACACAGCGCTGTGACATCAGTCAGCGCTGTGTTTGTCTTTACATGTTTCTTCTCATCTTGTCCCGTTTATCGCGCTGTAGATAAGGAACAGGGTCGTCCACTTTTAGAATGTGCTAGCGCATGGCCGCACTCTTCAGAGGGCCACCGCGTGCGACACAGTCGCTCATCGCAGCACAATGGCGCAGGAGAAGGTTTACCTCGACGTGGTGCTTCGCGTCATCTGCCACTTCGCTTCGAAGCGCAGCCGTTTCTGACGCAGTGACCCTCCAAAGAGCACGGCCATGCGCTAGCGCATTCTAACTAAGAGTGGATGACCCTGAACATCGTGACCAACATGTCCAACAACTTATCGAGTTTGATTATCGCGGCATCTCTTAGCCCTTTCGCCTACAGTTTGTTCGTACTTTCCCATTTATATCGGCCCTTCGTTTACCCATTCCCCGAGATATTTGTATTCTGCCAGTAGTACCTGATCAGTGAAATGGTTGAAAATTTACATACCTGACTTAACTGCGGCAAAAGAGAAGCCTATAGGGCGTCTCTTTTGTCTCCACAAGAACTAAACACAATCCGGAAATCTTCCTGGCCATCAGCTAATAGTAAAATACCGTCCACACACAACCAGGAAGACGCTGCTCCATGATTTTCCGCCGATTCTTCACAACAGACTACAATCTAGATTATTTCTTGTAGCCTTCTTTTCATATGTATGGTATACAGCAAGAACGGCAGCGACAATAGAGGACAACCCTGTCATAATCCTCTGCGTACCTCGACCGTTGTAATCCTTCTTATCGCTAATCATGCAATTTCAACTTTATTTCCTTGGTACATTTCTTTTAGGCAATCAATTATCTCATGGCCAGTGCCCTAACCTTTCAGTATGTTCCACACGAATTCAATATTTACGTTGTACCACGGACCGTTTATATCCAGGAAGGCTTAAAACAGAGGTCTGTTTCTCGCTCTAGCTATTTCTGTGTACTGTGACTATATCACATAGACTATGTTACTGACTTTGCCACACAGTCAATGGTCGTCTGCCTGTCTCCGGAATTCCGACATGATTCTTCCCTCACCCCACCTTCACCCCAGCTGTCATAAGAGAGCGCCTAGGCAACACAGGCAGACAGAGTACCTATCACAAAGTGTTCACCTTCCAGCCCCAGCACATAACAATCTCGAGGGCCGCAGCGTGATTGTTCGGGACATTCTTGCGACGTAGTAACATGGAGACTCTAAAATTACTCTGAGATTGTCCCACGTAGAGATGCTACTCTAAATTTCCAAGGACTGCTAGATCACGAACGGATGCGGCGTTCCCTGATGCCGTTTCGGAACCCGGTATGCAGACGCCGAGGATGCCCACCAGGAAGGCTTACTGGACATGGGCGAGTCGCTGGTGGCCAACTGGCAACTCGCAGCTCGAGCGTCGTTCCTGGACCCGTCTTCCCGACATTTGTCCGAGATCATCCTACAGCTGGGCCTGTACGTACTCCAAACGGAGAGGAAGGAACCCGATATGTCTCTGCTGCCGTATGCCTTCAGCTTCCCGTACTACGACCACAGAGCCACGCCCGCCCTCAACTACGCTGGGATCGGCAGTCGCGTGGCTGAAGCGCTGAGCCTGCTGTTTCTGTGGGCCTACGTTGTGACTCCGGAGGCAGTACAAGCCTTCACGGAACACTTTCAGTGTATGGACAACGCCACATACACTAAGGTGAGAGCAAAGCGAAGTGTTCAGCATTGTTAAGAAGCTACTAGGGCTTTTTGTGTACTGGGAATGACCTTGCGTGATTCGCCCACGCATGTTACGGTGTGGCTTGTACAGGTTTTCGGGCTAAAATTTTACTAGTGAGAAAGCGACCTAACGGAAAGAACAGGTGTCAACTGAAAATTGGCTTATTTTTGTTCTATACAAGCGTCTGTATCAGGTCTCGCTTTTGAGGGTTGAAAAAGTACAGATATTGAAAAACGCACTACCTCAAGAGGCTAGCGTCTCTTCAGAGTGAAATATCGCGGTGCATCTTTCACACGTATGCGACAGAGACGCACTACCTCGCTTCAGGACCTCGATTGCTGCCTTGAAGAAAGAGAATGACGCTGGACTATGGCGCATTTACGATGCAGGCTAGAAGACGTGACGTAAGCTTCTATACCATCCCTCGATTAATCGGTGATTATATCTAGCGAAGACAGGTGTCTCCGTAAGCTCTGGGTGGCAATAACTGCAGCTTGCAGAATTCGCGGCGAGGTTTGCTGGAATTTATAGCGTATTGCTTGCTTTTATCTACTCGCGCAATCTGACGTTAACGCAGCGGCCCCTCTGCCCTATGAAGCACCAGCCACATGCCAGTGGTGTTGTGTGCAACATTCGGATTCCGTGACTTTAATTCATGCCTGCTGCGACTTCTGTTTTCCGTTGCTTTTCTTACTTAAGTTTTTGAGGAAAGGAAATGGCGCAGTATCTGTCACACATATCTCGGCGGACACAGAACCGCACCGTAAAGGAAGGCAGGAAGGTGGAAGTGGAAGAAGAAAGAGAGAAAGAGGTGCCGTAGTGGAGGTCTTCGGAATAATTTCGGCCACCTGCGGATCTTTACCGTGCACTGACATCGCGCAGCACACGGGCGCCTCTTGCGTTTCGCCTCCATCGAAACGGAGCCGCCGCGGTCGGGTTCAAACCCGGGTACTCCAGCTCGGTACACGAGGAGGTGGTGGTGGTGACAACATTAAGAAGGGACAGGAGGTATGTTTGGATCAGCCTGTAAGGAACCGATCCTTACAAGCACTAGGTGGAGGTCCTTAGTATGGGGCCCCAGTGGCGGTGGCCGCCGCCCGAGCGCGCCCGACTAAGGCTTGTTGGGACTGTAAGTCGTGGCAGCCGAGCAGGCTCGCCTCCCAGTCCTCCCGGGTTGTGTTGGGGAAGGGGGGAATAGCAGGGTTGGAGGGGCAGGCCCACACCATGTGATAGGTGTCAAAAGACACCGCACTACAGTGCGGGCAGCTGCCGTTAAAGGAGCGGTAAAAATGTTTTAGTGCTGCCGGGCCCAGAAATGTATTGGTGAGAAGGCGGAGAAGGAGCCGCTCATCCGCCTTCTTCAGGCCTTTACATGGGTGAGGGTAAATGCGATGACTGCCTTGATAATAGGTTGTAATTTCTTTGAATGTATGGACCGGATTAAAATCGGGTTCCTGATCGGGTGCGCGGGGGGGGGGGGAGGGGGGGAGGGGGGGGAGGAGAAAACAGCCTAGTGAGAGAGCGCGCGGGCTGCTGCGTCTGCTGCCTCGTTTCCTGCCAACCCCTGATGATCAGGGGCCCATATAAGGAAACGGTGTGCGGGGTCTGTATCCTGTATGCAATTTTGGTAGATTCTATAGGCTAGGAAGGGAGTGCAGCCTTGTTCGACGTTCCGACAGGCCCCTCGCGAGTCGGTGATTATGTATTTTGAACTGAATTGTGAGACCGCGAGTGCAATCGCGACCTCCTCTGCTTGTGTTGCACCGCTGGCTCTGAAGGTGAGGCCGTTAACTGTGTTGCTGTTGTGAACCACCGCGACCGTGTACCATCCCCCGTGGTGAGGACCGGGGGCTGCACGTAGTATACACCTGATTTGTTGCCATAATGTTGGGCTAGGGCTTCTGCTCGTGCCAGGCGCCGACCATTATGG
Source organism: Amblyomma mixtum (assembly GCF_055824585.1). NCBI lineage: Eukaryota > Metazoa > Arthropoda > Arachnida > Ixodida > Ixodidae > Amblyomma > Amblyomma mixtum. The sequence continues at coordinate 65,032,208 of NC_143018.1, forward strand.
TCTTCGTGTGACATATTTGCTGGTCGGTAGACGAGCGCCTTACCACTGAGCCACCACGGCTGCCTTTCTCAACGTTGACAGCCCTGCATTCTTCTTCAGTGGCGCAGGAAAAAACAACAAACGAGGCGCACCAGCTGGCCATGTACCTTTTTATATGCGAGAGTGTATGAATGGCTCAAATTATTCCACCGTTCTCAGCACCATTTTCTGCTTACATTTTGTCGACTCTGGCTGACTCGATTGTTATTCTTCGAACTGAACGTCGTTATTTCTGTGGGTGCCGAAGCTATCAATGCAGTTGGCCACCCGAATTCTCACAAACTTGTCACGAACGTGTTTCCTACTGCTTGCATCAGACTAGATTTCGCAATACAGTCGAGCCCACTTATAGCGAATCTTATAGTTGCGCGCATTGCGTTAACTGTACCCGGTATTCGTGGAAAGTGGAATTCTCATACAGCAGCCAAAAATTTCACGTCCGACAAAAGCGACGTTCGTTTTTTTTTTTTTTTTAAAAGCGTGTTATGTCCATATGCTTCCTCAAAGCAGACATCGCGGCAATTTCTGAGCTCTCCAGCGCGGTCATACGTTCGGCTCGCCGAGACCCTTTCTGCCGCCAAGCTCCTGCAGTCGCGTGATGCAGCTAATCTTGGTTGAAGTTTTCATGGCGGCTGGTACATGCCACAAAACAGAAATGACTGTTATATACCTTCCATTATATACCTTATATAAGACGCCGCGTGCATCGAGGCACTGTACACAAAATGCTCCACGAGCCCCCCTCGTGACATACGAGCAAACAAACTATAGTCTTCCCCTTGTTCTAGGGACAGGAACCGACGCGCAGTTATCAACACTTGTAGAGAGCGCAAATAGGGTGTAATTTTTCTAAAAAAGGCATAAGTGACCAGAAGTGTGTTTTAAAGGGTGCAAAGTTATTCCTAGTGTCCTCTGAAGGGTGTAAAAGTCAATGCTATGTCCTTTTTACCCCTTTCATGCACCCTTTTTTTCTTAAAGTGCGGCAGGCCGACCAGCTTAAGATTCTTGGAGGTCGGGGAGTGCTCGTACTTCGCGTACGATGGCTTCGTCCGCGCTCAACTTCCGGCCAGCAGTGCGCCAGCAACGTGTTGCACAAATTCGCATGCCTCTGTTCACGTGGGATTTCGACAGCGTCATGTGCCGTCACTGGGCCCACGCAGCGAGGACATCTGAACAGCTCGCGTACACACAGAACGTATCGCCACCAGTTTTTGCGGTCTGCACGCTGCCTACATGTGACAGCAGCACCATAGGAGGGTAGCCTGCCGGGCAGGCGGCGCACGTCTCGTGGCGATCATGGCCAGCAGAATGTTCAAACATCTACGTGCAGAAGCTTCGCTTTCGGTGCTGACCACCGCGCTTCAGCTCCCCTAGATTTTGTTTTTATTGTTTTTGTTTGTTTTTGTTTTGTTTTTATGTTTTCTTGGGAGGCCCACCACCAAACGAATTACTATTGAAGGCGCTCAGTCCAGCGACCTCAGTAAAATTGCTCGATCAAATGTTTCACACGCTTGAAAACATTTCGTCCTCAGATATGAAGGTGTGTATTTTATCTCAAGAGAATAAAAATGTCCTGGCATACTCTTTGTGAAACATCCTTGGCAGGACTGCACTGTGCAGTTGCCATAGTGGTTTCGGGCGGCGTACCGCTTGTGGGCCTGTTTCAAAAATTAAAATTGGAAAGAATAAGCAATTATTGTCCGTGTTGACTGTGGACCTTCGATTGAGGCAGTATAATAAAGGGGAGAGGGCAGGTGCTGCTTATGAAAATAGTCATGATGATCAACCAGAGTGCATGCATTGCAAAACAAAGCCTTTCCCAATGCTTTCCAGCTATTCGGTTCCTGTGCCTACCGCTGCAACCTTAACCCAAGAAAATATTTCTTCTCTCCATTTAATAGCAGCGTCCTGCGGCTTTCTTTTTTTTCTATGTCTATGGTCTACTTTGTCGCCCCAGGCTGCCATCGGCGATTAATCTTTTCTTACTTTTCTGCTGGGACTCAACAACTAAAGTTTCTTCTCTGAAGCACATTATCTCTTTCTGCCTTCCAGCGTTACACCAACCATCTAGCTTTCGATAGACCGCTGTGGTATCGTAGGTGTCTCTACAAGTTCCTGTTGTCTCCAGTCCTCACAGTTCCAAAAGTGTTTATTTCTGCCCCTGACTTTGTTGTGTTCAATGCAAAAACAAGGGTTGACTTTAGTAATAAGAATTTTGTTTGTTTGCGATTCGCTCCGTTTTATGTAGCGAATAAGTACTGGTCAAACAACTGATACGATTTCATATGACCTGGTCGTCACATTTCTGTGAGCGGTTAGGCTTACTGCTGTCACCTGGCGGAAGGTAGAGATAGTAAATGACATATGTAATTTAAAGTTTACTTTCTCCAGAGACATTACAGTTGAAAAAGCGGACACTAGGCAAAAAGCTGCGTAATGCAGCTTGAAGTAGCACCCAGTGCCCTATGAATACATGGACAGCAGTGTGTTTCGAGAACATCAGGCTTAAGGTAAGCTTAATATCCCCATCAAAGCAAAGAAAGAAAAATGACTTTTCACTTTCTTGCGGATAGTACTTATATATTTGTCCCAACTCAGGGTTGCAGTGAGCTTCCCAGCGAAATATTTTATAGTGTCTACAACTTCTAGTGTTACTCAGCATTAGATCAAAATTCATGGAGATAGGCTTGTTCTTTGGACGAAGGATAATTGCATTAGTTTTCCTAGCGTTTACTCTTTAACAATTGTTTCTCGACCATTCGCGCAAATATTCTAAAAATTGGTTTCCATACATGTGATCCCGAGCTGCCTTTTCAAGATCATAATGAAACGCAGCAGGATATAACTTCTTCCAAGTTGAAAGCCCAGATATTTACGTTAGCAGGTCGAGCGTACCACATACGCGCAGTACTTGGAGCCCCTTTCTCTGAAAACTGCTTTATACGCGTACCGAGCGCACCACGATGGCAAAGACCAGCGTGTCCGCGGCCTCGAGTTCCTGTCCCCGGAGCAGCTCTTCTTCGTTGCCGCATGCTACGTGCGGTGCGTGAGGACCAACGGACCTCCGGGCGTGGCCGATGGACAGTGCGACACGACATTTAGGCATGTCGCGGAGTTTGCTGACGCATTCGGATGCGTGCCAGGCTCACGCATGAACCCTTTGCAGCGGTGCGAACTTTTCTGACCGCCAGCTGTGACTTTGTTTTACCTCTCGTGTGGTGGAGGACCGCGGTTGAATGAGGTCAAAAGGAAATGTCATTGAATGTCCTTCAAGACGAGCGAGCCAGTTTGCTTGATGGTATAGTAAGATTGCGGAACGAATTTGAATAGTGGCACTGGAACCGAATAAGTAAGCATGAGCACCCATGTCTGATGGCGGTGAATATACTTGTCGCATGTGCACGGTGTCTTGTAATGACGACTCCGCGAGCTTCTTTCTCGCTGCTTACAGAGAGCTGGGAGAGGGTATTTGCTATAAAAGTTCGTGGTTCCGGTTAGAAAACGTTGCTTCAGCCAAAGTTGCGCACATGGTTTTGGTTTCGTGGAAGCCTGGAAAGCGTATATTTGGAGCGTATGCATCAGGATTTAAAAACGTTAGAGGACACGTTGTATTACTTTTTGCCCTAGGAAATGATTTTATACCTCTTTGGCAATGTTGACATCAATTTTCACTCTGAAGAATTTCTCGAGTGAGCCGAGTTGAGTCACCTTCAAAACTGTATTATGGTTCACTTTGAACGCAGTGGCCAGTTTGTTACAGTAATTGAACAGAATATGTGATTACCAAGTGAATTTATTATCAAAAAGTTCAGTTGAAGGAGATTTAATAAAATGTCAACTTAAAGTGAAAATATTTTTGTAAGGGTTGATTTTTTTGAGTATTTGCACTGCTAAGATATTCGCATCGGGACTATTTTGGATGCATTTCCGTCAGGTACTAGAAAAATCTTTCTGTGCCACCATTGAAAATGTATCACTGGATTGGATTTTGTTGTTGCCTGTTCTGTTTTTCTTCTGTTTTTCTGCTGCTTCCCTTTTTTCGTGATTTAAGTTAGCCTTTATACGTATAATCTTTCTGCGAGTCCATACGTTTGTTTTCTGTGGTTTAATAGGGTTGGTCAGAACAAACGGCTCAATAGAGTATTGACCCAGCTCACAAAGTCATGCCTTTGCGAAGTAACAAATTCCGGTAAATTGTAGACTAGTATCCAAAGGTCATCAAAGAGAATTCGACCAGCAGCACGAATAAATGTTTACATCAGATTTCAAAGGCTATAGTGTTTTTATTCCCATCGTTATGAAGCCTTCTAGTGAAGAGATTAACTTGCCGTGCAAACAAGCATTGAACACTATAATATACTTCCAGCAATTATAAAATCGAATATCGAGCCGGTGTCACTCTTTCTAGCAAGTAAAGGTACTTTTGGGGACCATGAAAACATTTTGCCCGGAAAGGGCTATCAGCAAGTTACATTTGCCAGCCTGTGCAGGAAGTGCACGGCAGGTATATTGAGTCCGGCTTAATAAATTTGTGGCGTTGCTGCAGTCTTGTAAAAATGTAGTGACGGCAAGTATGGCAGGTTGCCTATAAACCGCACTTACGGCAAATACATCTTCCCTAAAAGAAATGCGCTCCTAGTTGTCGATTTAGGTAGTAATGTCTTGAAAGATGAGCTTTTAGAGCGCAAGTCTTTGGTGCCCGTTCCTGCGTTTCGCGGCGTCGCCGTTGTCTCTCGTAACCAGCTCCGCAGCCGGGGCAGCGCGGGGCTCTAGCTGCGCGCACTCCTGGCGCCATTTCTCCCGCACGCCCAAGCCGAAACGCATAGCCGCTGCCGTTCGCCACTGCGTGTACCCTCCGCCCTCTTCCTCCGTGGCGGGGACTGCGCTATAGCGCTTGGTGTTCTCCGGTTGCCGAAGCGCCGGCTCGGCATCAGCGGATCACGATGCGTGCAGCCCAAGCCGAAACCGATCAAAATTTTGGCAAGTCAGATGAAGTTGGGGAGCTGTGCGCCGCAAAGTTGGCCAACGGCTTGCTGGTAGTCGCTGTCTAGTTTTCCCGTGGCGCGCTCACCAAACACGTCGTGCACTTCCTGCGACTCGCATTAACCGCCCGTCGATCCACACCAATGTTAGTAGGAGGGACCTAAATATAAAGACAAACAAGAATTTCTTACCACTTATGTGGAAGAACATCCCGCTCCTCTTGCTCGTAGCGCCTCCTACGGCTGTGACAACCTCGCGAAACACTTGCATTTACCTCTTCTTTGAGAACCAGGCATGGGTGCAGCAAGTCGAGCATATATCCAACTATTTCTCCCACCACAAAGCTTCCTTCATGACAATCAAGAAATGTTAGTGAAGTGTTTCTTGACGAAGGAATATGTCTGAAAAATAGCAAGTTGTCTCTAATTGTACATGCATGTCTTGCTCGAATTCTTTGCCTCAATCTATCGAAAAGCTGAAACAGATGATGAGCTGCGCTCAAAATTCGCATTAGGAAGTAACGTAATCGTCAGGAAATTTTTTAGAATGATCTTTGTACCCACTTTATTTACCCACGATTTCTAAGAAGAACTACCTTTTGCTCCACTACGGTGTTTACAAACATAATGGGTGCTCTTGGACGCCGGAGCCGACTGGGGGCGCAACCTTCCATAAGAACAAATGGAAGCAAAAGTATTAAAAACATTTTTTCTGCTTTCACACTTCACCTACAAGGTCATTTCTTCGTAACTAATTTCAGTTTCATCCTGGTAAATACCCTGAAAGTATGAAGCGTAATTTTGAAGACGACGAAAGCCAGTAGTCACCGAAACCACGGAGCATGAGAGATTTAAGAAAAAAAACTGTGTTGTTCGCCACTGGGAGATCAATATACAGCCCAAGCGGTTTGCTTCCGAGACGTGTAGCGGGGCTCTTCAGCACATTTGACAACCCTAAGCTTGGGAGGGTTGAGGACTTCAGTTCATACCGCCTTCGTGAGAGTAGAGTTCGTGAGTACGCTGCAGAGCCCAGAAGCGTACCTCATGGGCTGTATACTTTTGAGAACGACTGTACGTAACGGCGATAAGATTTTGTCGCTGTTGGTGAGCAGCGGCCGCGTTTCGGTGGAGGCGACACGCAAAAAAAAAAAACAATGGCGGAGGCTTAGTCTTGGTTAAGCCTGGTAGGTTGCGAAAGCAAAAGCGCAGCGCCTCCAACTGAAGGAACGCAGTGCGTCGCGTATACAGGTCACGCGTGGCTAACGGCCGCCGCTGCGCGACGACTGAAAGAGTCTTGGAACGCAGTGCGCCGCGTCTACAGGTCACGCGGGGCTACCGGCCGCCGCTGCGCGACGACTCAAAGCGTCTTCGGTAGTTTTATTGCGAAAGCAATACTACTTGCACTTTCACGCCGTTGCCGTGCCGCGGCCGGTGACCACCATCGTGCCGCGGCGGTGACCACCATTGACTTTCATTTGAACTTGATTGCATTAGATTGGATTAGACTAGATTAGATTAGATTAGATTAGATTGGATTGGATTGGACTGGATTGGATTGAATTAGATTAGATTACATTACATTGGGTTGCATTGCACTGGATAGGATTGGATTGAATTGTAGTGGATTGGATTGCATTGTAGTGGATTGAATTGGATTGGATTTATTGGATTGGATTGCTTTGCATTGGATTTGATTGGATAGGATTTAATGAAATTTGATTGGATTAGATTGTATTAGATTACATTAGATTACATTAGATTACATTAGAATAGATTATACTAGATTACATTAGATTAGATTAGAGTGGAGTGGATTGGATTCGAGTGGAGTGGATTGGATTGGATTGCATGGGATTGGATTGGTTTGGATTGTATTGGATTGGATTATATAACCGATGCATCACCACAAGTCTAACCACAAGCACCACCACCAGCTACACTACCAGCTGTACCATGGCGTACGTATGGATATTGCTTTCGCAATTACCGGGCTTAACCGAGCTAAGCCACAGCGAATTTTTTTTTATTGCGAAAGCAATACTGCGCTAGGTTTTCAGCCTTCAGCGTGGTCCCGGCGGTAGTCACGTTTGACCTTTAGACGGCCTCCAGTTTGATGACGCGTGGAGGCGCTCGCGTCTCTGACGTCATACCGAGGTGAAATCTGAACTGCCAAGTCGGTTCGTGGGCGCGGTCCCAGCGGTAGCTACGGAGCGCCGCAGATCCCAGGCAGTAAGAGAGAGGACTGCGTTCATTTCGAGGCAATGAAAGTCGTCTTACCAACTCTGTGGTTTAGTGGACACCTCAATAACACTTTAAGCTAATCAGGCGTTTATTGATGCGATCTGACATAGACAGCGTTGTAGACTGCGCTGATTTGGAGCAAAGGAAAGGCGCCTTACCAACTCTCTGGTTTATTGGACGCCTCAACAGCCCTTTAAGCTAATCCCGGCGTTCATTCATGCGCTCTGACATAGACAGCGTTGTAGACTGCGTTGATTTGGAAGAAAGGAAAGGCGCCTTACCAACTCTGTGGTTTAGTGGACACCTCAATAGCACATTAAGCTAATTCCGACGTTCCGTGCAGCCCTCAGGCTTTCGCCTTTCACTACTTTAGTCGCTAAAGTTGCTCGTAATTTGCTTTCGCAACCTTCTGGGCTTAACCAAACTAAGCCTCTGCCATTTTTTTATTTTGTTCTGATGCTGTTGCGACTGAGAGAAAGAAAAGATTACAGCTGGTAGGACGTCACAGCGGCAGTAGCGCCACAGGTGCGCGCCGCGGCATAACTGCAGCCGGGCTATCTGAAGGAGCGAGTTGGTCGCCCATATTCACTCCCGTAAAGGTCAAACGTAACTGCGGCCGGGTCACGCGAAGCCTTGAAAGTGCGAGTAGTATTGCTTTCGTAATAAAAGCGCCCGTGTGCTGCGCGATGTCAGTGCACGTCAAAGGTCCCCAGGTGTTCGAAATTATTCGAGAGGTGCCGCGTATCGATGGAGTCGAAATGCAAGAGGCGGCCGTGGTGGTGGCGGTGGTGGAACTTTATTAAGGCGGAAGCCTTTAATTTCTCATCGTTGTAAGCAGCAGTTGTCGACAGAAATGTCACGCTTTTCAATAGGTCGAAACGGTCGTCACGTCACAGTGCGCGAATTTCAAACGGGGCCAATTGTACTTTGGCTAGTAACCATGCAAAATCTACGCGGAAGGGGCAGCCATCCCAGAAGTGGAAACACTAAGAATATTAGGAATGCTGATACAGTCTAACCAAAAAAACGACACGTTAATTAAGAAACTGAGAAACACTGTCAACCAAATCTCCTTCCTCATCAGACGCATCGCGAATCGGCGAGGAGGAGTTAAAGAAGCCGAGACCAGGAGACTAATACAAGCCTTCGTTCTTAGCAGAGTCAACTACACTACACCATACGTCACCCTCACAGTAAGAGAAAGAGACGACCTGGATTCTCTAATTAGACAGTCCTACAAAATTGCGCTCAACCTCCCACGTCATACTCCAAATGAAAAACTATTACAGTTAGGAATTCATAACACCTTAGCGGAAATGATAGAAGCACACCTCATTGCACAATACGAAAGACTATCAGGCACTGAAACGGGACGTTTCATCCTAAAGAAAGCAGGAATAGAATATGAAGGAATCCGTACACACACCTTGCCAATTCCAAGACACGTGCACGAACACTTAACAGTCCCTCTTCTGCCCAAAAACATGCATCCACACTACGATACGGACAGAAGAAAGGCTAGGGCACAAAAACTTCACGAAAGATTTTCAGTTCAGAAAGACACGGCGCACGTTGACGTGGCAGAACATGCGGACAGAGACGCCTTTTCTCTGGCAGTTGTCGATCATCGAGGTTCTCCCCTTGCATCGGCGACTATAGATAAAACAAAATTTCCGGAGGAGGCCGAAGAAGCTGCCATAGCTTTAGCCATTACCTCCACCACTGCCAAATACATCATAAGTGACTCCAAAACAGCAATTCGAAATTTTGCAAAAGGAAGGGCCCACTCAGCAGCCATCAAAATCTTACAAAAAATCTCCAATACCCGCCAGATAACATTGATCTGGGTCCCCGCCCATTCGGACCATCCTGAAAACGAGGCGGCGCACCAATTTGCCCGAGGATTCGTGGTTAACCGGGAGGTGCGCTACCCCGAGCTCAGGTCAGCCAAGGAGCGAATGACAACCTACAAAGAAATTACTACCCACTTCAAGAAAGAAAGACAGATCTTCCCAGAACCACATACATCCCTCAGTAAAACACAACAAGTCAGTTGGCGGCAGCTCCAAACAGACACTTTCTTTAATCCATACATGTACTCCATATGGTTCCCGGAGCATTACAGCCCCGTCTGTTCTCTCTGTGGGCACCAAAAGGCAGACACACCGCACATCCTATACTCATGTACTCAAGACAAGCCATCGCACAGTCTGCAGCTCTCTACCCAATCTCAGTGGGAGGCCGCGCTGCTCAGCTCGGACCCGGAGGTTCAACTTCGAGCCACAGAGCGAGCCGAAGAGGTCACCGAACGACATCGTCGGTCGGCCACCTGGCGTCCGGCCTAGAAGAGGAGCCCACCGCGGGGAGGGGAACATGACCCCAATCCGCGCCTAAGACCTCTTGTTTAATAAAGTTTACCTCCTCCTCCTAGTAACCATGCAACCAATTGAAGGGATCGTATAGTGATGCTCCAAGTAAGTGGGAGTGAGCTTAGTTCATTGCTTAATTGCCCAAAGGACCTAATTAACTTTTCTAGTCAACACGTGTCGGCAATTCCATTCAACGAGATACTTGCCCGGACCTCACATTTACACGCAACATACGACATGCCGACTGGCTGAATACAGAGGACACTCTAGGTAGTGATCACTGTATAATCAACACAACCATTTACATGCGTCCCCTGAAACGCCCACTAAAACAAGCTCGTATCCCTGACTGGACGACTTTCCGCACCTCTCTACCTATTGTAGACCCCCTCCAGTCGGGATACGACGCCTGGTCCAGATCGCTCACTTCTACACTCACACAACACGAACAGCAGATACAGCTTACAGAAACACAAACAGACGTGGACAACCACCTTCTCCACCTTTGGGAGGCCCGTCGCAGCCTCACGAAGCGATGGAAGAAACAGAAACATAACAGACGCCTAAAGAACCGCATCCTCGAACTCACACAACAGGCAGCGGAATATGCTACTCAGCTAGCCGACACTAACTGGGTGGACCGGTGCAACGCGGCTGCTCGCCAGATGTCTGGCCGCAACACGTGGCGCCTGTTCCGCGCTCTCATCGATCCAATACAAACACGCACGGAAGCCCAACGCCAATTACATAGGGCCTTGCACAACTTTACAGGAACGACAAAACAACTAGCGCACACGCTCAGGGATCGCTACCTGTGCACCACTAAGGACCCCCGGCAGGCGGCGTACTCGTATGCAGGCGAAGAGAACACGGAGCTGGACAATCCGTTCCAGCTCCACGACCTCCGGGCGGCCTTGAGCAAAATGAAGCGGGGCACTGCACCCGGGCGCGACAAGGTTACGGTCAAGCTCTTGGCCAACCTTCCCGACGCAGCCTACGCCGCGCTCCTCAAATACATCAATAGCATTTGGGACGGAGAGACTCCTCTCCCTCTCGATTGGAAATCGGCTCTCGTGACCTTTATTCCGAAAGCCGGCAAACCTATTGATGTGGAGAACCTTCGCCCCATCTCCCTCACGTCTTGTGTCGGCAAGCTGATGGAGACGATGGTGCGCGACAGACTCTCCGATTTTCTCGAAACACAGCACACTTTCGCGGACACCATGTTCGGTTTTCGCCCTCACAAGTCTGCACAGGATATACTTCTGCAGCTTCACCACGACATCTTAGATCCTGTCCAATGTCCCCACAACGACAAGGTGGTCCTGGCCTTGGATCTTAAAGGCGCATTCGACAACGTCAAACACGAAGTAATCCTGGACCACCTCAGTAACACCAACTGTGGCCACAAAACATTCAACTACATAAAACAATTTCTTACAGACCGTCAAGCCTACATACGCATACAAGATGCGGAACACGGGCCATACACCATCGGCTCGAGGGGAACACCTCAAGGCGCGGTCCTGTCTCCCCTCCTCTTCAATTTGGCAATGCTTCATCTTCCCTCCAAATTGTCCTCTTTGCCCGGGATACATCACGCTCTTTATGCGGATGACATTACAATCTGGGCCACGCAAGGTAACCTGGGCCACATGGAATCCTGCCTGCAAGCAGCGGCGACCCTAGTCGACGACTACGCGGCCTACTGCGGACTCCAGTGCGCCCCATCTAAATCAGAATTTGTGCACATACGTCCCTCTCCTCGGGACAGAACATCGCTTTGCATCAGTCTTCCCTCGGGACCGATCCGGGAGTCCAAGGAGATCCGCGTCCTTGGTCTCTTCATACACCACCAACGCAGAGTCGACACCACCCTAGCCAAACTTCGCACGGTGGGAGACCAGGTGGGCCGCATGGTCCGCCGGGTCTCCAACAAGCGGGGCGGATTACGAAGCAAGGATGCACTGCGGCTTGCCCATGCTTTCGTAACGAGTAGAATCCTCTACTCAACCCCCTACTTGCACCTGCGCAAACATGATGATGACGAACTGGAGGTCATCCACCGGAAAGTCATCAAGCGGGCTCTCGACCTCCCGGTCACCACGTCCAACCAGCGACTTCTGGCCTTAGGCGTGGTGAACACATTTCAGGAGCTTCGAGAGGCCCACTTAGTCAACCAATACACGCGTCTTGCACAGACCACGTCCGGTCGCCGCCTCTTGGACCGGCTACACATCAAACATGACTACCATATTGAGGAAAGGGAGAGAGTGCCAGCACCCTGGAGACGCGCCCTCCGGGTCCGACCCCTTCCCCGCAACATGTCCAGAGAAGACCATAGCGGTCGTCGCCAGGCGCGCGCGGAAGCGTTGGCGCGATACTATGGTAACCAACAACATGTGTATTACGTGGACGTTGCCGGCCCACACCACGGGGTGTGGTACACGGCCGCAGTCGTACACAACACAAACACAGTCAACGGGCTCACTTTCAAAGCCTACAGCGCAACACACGCGGAGGAGATTGCCATTGCTCTTGCTCTCACTACTCCCAAGTCGAAACACATCATCACCGACTCGCGAGGGGCCTGTCGGAACTACGAGTTGGGCTGGGCTCCCCCGCTTGCCTGGCGCATACTGGAATATAGCTGTCGATCTGAAGATCCAACTTCACGCAACCTGATTTGGGCCCCCGGTCACCAGGGACTCCAGGGAAACGAACAGGCCGATCAGGCCGCCCGCGCACTCTCTCCCCGGGCTATCTCCCTGTCCTTGGAAGGGTACTCCCAATCAGACAATATGGCCATTACATTCAAACAAATCACCGATTACTACAAGGAGGAGCACCGGCGCTACCCGGCCCCTTGTAAGGGTCTGGATCGCGCTGACGAGCGCCTCCTCATCAAAATTCTTACCAACACTGTACTGTGCCCGGCGGTGCTTAAACATTTCAATCCATCCTTTGATGGCGCGTGCCAGTTCTGTGGGGAGGTGGCTGACAACTTCCACATGGTTTGGGCGTGTCAGTCAAACCCATCTATCCCCCCCAACCCCAACCCCACCAGAGAGGACTGGGAGGCGGCCCTGCTCGGCTGTCAGGACCTAAAGACCCAAAAGGCCTTGGTTCACCGGACGCGGGCGGCGTTGCTTGCCAATGGGGCCCCGGAATAGGGGCTCCACCTAGTATTGTTAGGGGAAAGGGCCAATAGGGCCTACCCCAATCACCTCTCTGTAAATATTTATTGCTTTATAAATGTTTTTCACCACCACCACCATCTAGTCAGGCCATATAAATAAATAAAACTGAGTAGAAAATTGGTCGAGCTTGGGAATCGAACCCCGGTCTTCGGCGTGCGAGACGAGCATGCTATCCACTTCGCCATGCCAGCTCAGTGGTTTGGAATGAACAAAGGCGCGTCTAGTGAATACAGTGTCTTCGCTCACACTCATTCTTCTCCCTTCTCTTCCGTCCCTTCCGGCGAGGCTTAGGTGTCCACCGAAATATGAGACAGATACATTTCCTTTCCTCAGAAACCAATTTACCGACGAGCGAGCCGTAGAACCGAATGGGCGATGGCGTTCTATGGGCTCCCTGGCAGCGTTGCAAGACTCTGTCGCGTTCAACACTCAGAGGCGAAGCTTAACATCTTAACCACACATCAGTGACCACACTTTAGGTCAAAAAAAATTACGAGGAACTTTAGCGGCTAAAGTGCTGAAAGGCGAAAGCCTGAGTGCTGCATTCTGCTACACGATTGTTCACTTCACATTGTGTTGGTGCATTAATTAACTGCCAATTAATGACGCTTAAGCTTCGCCTTTAGGAGTGGAACGCGACAGCGTGTTGTAGCGCTGCCACGGAGTCCATTGAACGCCACCACCCGTTCGGCGCGATGCCTTGCCCTTTGAACGCAACGCTTTTTAGGGAAAGTAAATGGCGCAGTAATTCTCTGTCGTCTCGGTGGACACCTGAGCCGCACTGTACATGAAGGGAGGAAGTGGAGTGAAAGAAGAAAGAGGAGCCGTAATGAAGAAAATGAAAATTGTATTTGAGGAAAGAAAGTTGCGCAGTAACTGTCTCACATATTTCGGTGGACACCCGTCAAAATTCGCGCGTGGTGAAATCACGACAATTTGGACCAATCTGAAACGCGGACAAATACGCCTTGCTCGTCAGTAAATTGTTTTTTGAGGAAAGGAAATGTATCTGTCTCGCATATCTCGGTGCACACCTGAACCTCGCCGTAACGGGAAGGGAGGAAGATGGGAGTGAACGAAGACCGTATTCACTAGACGCACCTTTGTTCATTCCAAACCATCGAGCTGGCATAGCCGAGTGGTAGTGTGCTCGACTCGCACTCCGGAGACCGGGGTTCGATTCCCAAGCTCGGCCAATTTCTTACTCGGTTTTATTTATTTATCTGGCCTGACTAGAAGTGTAATTAGACTAATTGGTTAAGTAAGCATTTAACTAAACTCAAACTTACTTGGAGCATCACTATACGATCCCTTTAATTGGTGGCATGGTTAGTAGCCAAAGTACAATTGGCCCCGTTTGAAATTCGCGCACTGTGACGTTACGACCGCTTCGACCAACTGAAAAGCGTGACATTTCTTGTCGACAGCTCCTGCTTACAACGATGGGGCATTAAAGGCTTCCGCCTTAAAAGTGCCCTCCTGAATTTTCACGGGTGTCCACCGAGATATGTGAGACAGTTACTGCCTAATTTCCTTTCCTCAAATACAACTTTCATTTTCTTCATCACGGGCCCTCTTTGTCTTCTTTCACTCCAACTTCCTCCTTTCCTCTACGGTGCGGTTAAGGTGTCCACCGAGATGACAGAGAATTACTTCGCCATTTCCTTTCCTCAAAAAGCGTTGCGTTCAAAGGTGAAGGCATCGCGCCCAACGGGTGGTGGCGTTCCGTGGACTCCCTGGCAGCACTACAACACGCTTTCGCGTTCCACTCCTAAAGGCGAAGCTTAAGTGTCATTAATTAGCACTTAATTAGTATTCAGGCATTAATCAGTAATTAACCATTAATTAGTGATTTGAAAACACTTAGTAATTAGTACTCAATTATATCTGACGCCACCAGTGCCACAGAAGCCGCGAAAGTGGTGCGGGAAACGCTTCCGCCTCTACGCACTTTAGACAAAGTGACCCCTGAATTTTTCCAACGGATATAGAGGAGCGACCCGAAGCCGCCCCCCGCTTAAACGGCGGCCGCTATCCCTTGGGCAGCGGCGGCGTCTTCAGTCAGCTGGAGGAGCTTGATCTGTGTCCCCGGGTCGGTGCTGAGCAATAGAGCCTCCCAATGATCATAGTCGGTAATGAAGCCACTCGCGGGTAGGGACTGCGGGCAGTTCCAGATCATATGATTTAGATCGGCTTTCGCATCACAATTTTTGCATTTGTCTGAGTAGAGTCCATCCGAATTGAAGCTACAAAATTGGGGATTTGGATAGGTTTTAGTTTGAAGTTTACGCCAGGCTTTGGCCTGTTGCTTGGAAAGCGTTTTATCTGCTGGGGGAAATCTGAGTCTTGCAAGCCTGTAGTGCTGCAGGATTTCTCTGTAAGAAAACAACCTGTCCTTGCCGGAGTATAGGGCGGGTGGACTGCACGACCCCGCTCGGCGGGATAGTTCTCGAGCTAGGTTATGAGCCGCCTCATTACCAGCAAGGGAGGCATGAGCAGGCGTCCAGATTAGGCGAATGCGCCGCGTGGGCTTGTTGAGGATTTGCGGGGTCGCAGCGGAGCACCAGAGAGAGACGACCCGTGTAGCAGGCTTCTAGTTCCGGACCCGAACCTACACATGGTGCGAAGAGGAGCAAAAGTAGAGTATGTACAAAGAACACTGGCAACTAGAAACCATACTGTGTACGTAGACGCCGCTACATACACTGGTAACAGAAACCACAAAAGCAAAGTGGCAACGGTGATCAATTCGGACCTAAAAGAAATCACCAGCGTGTCAATCCGGAACTGTACGGTAGCCGAGGCTGAAGAGGCAGCCGTGGCTCTAGCGGCAGCGGCGGCCTACCGATCCAACAGGTCCTTAACCATTCTCACAGACTCACAAGCTGCATTCCGCAACTACCTAAACGGCAGAATCAGCCACAGCGCGCTCCGCATTTTCCGCTCAAGTGTCAAAACCGAAAACAACCAGGCCAAACACACGATAGTTTGGGTGCCGGGACATACCGACATTACGGGAAATCAGGAGGCGGATAGGATAGCTCGAGGGTACGCAACAAACCGAGCATCCAACAGTCCCAACCCCGCTGAGGAACCCGAGCCGGTAGCCCAAAGCTTCACAGACATCCTTAACTACTACAGAGCGATCAGACGAAAATACCCGCCCCCACACAAACAACTCAATAGAGAAGACGCCGTAGCATGGCGACAGTTACAAACGGGAACATTCCCGTGCCTTAAACATCCTAAGTAAAACCTACCCCACACAGTACAAGAGCGAGTGCCCATGGTGTGGAGACAAACAAACCCTATACCATACCACATGGGCTTGCAAGAAAATAGACAAGCTACCCACAATTGAAAACCCGAGTGCGGAACAGTGGGAGAGGATGCTATCCAGCGACATCCTGAAAGTCCAACAAGGACTAGTAGGGCGTGCACGCAGGGCAGCTACCCTCAGCGGAGCCCTGGACTAGGGGAACCGACCCTGATGATAAGATGGAAGACTCCATCTGAAGCCGCAAAAAAATCTTGTAAAATAGAGCAAATAAACGTTTTCCACCACCACCACCACCACCACCACCGGAAAGCACCTCTTCAGACAGCCGAACACGCCGAGAAGGGCCCCGGGGAGGAGTGGACCTCCAGACGTTGATGGTCGTAAGTGGCCTTCTGCTTGAATTGAGATGCGGAGAGACGAGCGTGAGCAGCTTGTTGCGCCATGGCGGTGCGTGTAATGGCATCCTGTTTGTGCTGTGTGGTCGTAACGATGGCGGGCAGCAACAAAGTGTTCAAAGGTAGGTGATGATGCCGGCCGAAGAAAAAGAGTAGCCTGAAGTCTCATGGCGGGACGAATTATAAGCGAACGCTATAGAAGGCGAAACTTCGTCCCAATCGCGACAATCAGCAGATATGTACTTAGGTAACATTGTGTGAGTGTTCGATCCAGGCGTTCGGCAAGTCCACCAGTTTCAGAATGGTAGGCTGTGGAGAGTTTGTGCTGGGTAGAACAGGACCGAGGGCTGTCGTCCACGACGTTTTACAAGAAACAGCGGCCGTGGTAGGTGTGGAGTTGCCGCGGTGCACCGTGGTGAAGGATGATGTCGGGCAGAACAAAGTCCGCAATATCTGTCGCGAAACTCGTCGGCAACAGACGCATGATGGCATATCTTGTGGCATAGTGGGTGGCGACAGCAATCTTTTTATTGCCTGATAGGTTCGGCGGAAAAGGGCTAAGAAGGTCGAGACCAACGCGATAGAAAGGAGCGGGAGGTATGTGATTAGGCTGGGGGGACTAGCAGGCAACAGAGTATTTTTCCGGCGTTGACACACGTCGCTGGCGGCGATATTGCCATTGACGGAACGGTGTAATCCTGGCCAAAAGAAGCGGCAGCGGACGCGGTCGTATGTCCGAGACGCACCGATGTCCTGCTGTTGGCGGGTCGTGATATTCTGACAAGACAGCCGAACGCAGGCGCTGAGGCATGACAGGCTGCAGGTCAGGCCCGTCAGGGTGGAGATTATATCGTTGCAGAATGCCGTTTTCGAGCACAAAAAGTAGCAGTGAAGAATTGGGACGGCCAGCGCTCAGGCCTTCAATGATCGGCCATAACGAAATATAGCGCGGCTGTTATCGGAAATGGTGATATCGGAAATATCAGAAATGGTGAAGAGAGAAGGTGTCATGAAATTTCTATTTTAGTCAGGTGTACACAGGGTGACGAGGTAAGCAGACGGCGTCCTGGTGCAGACTTCCGCAGTTGTACACTACACTGACGAAGTACTCCTGTAGGCCCCAAGACGTCCCAAGACCAAGACGTCCCATGAGGTCCTTGAGAGAACAGAGCCCGCAAAGGGTGTGGTGGCCTGGCACGACGAAGAAAGAATGTTCTCAGGGGTAACAGCGGAATTTAGCAACTGCCTAAATGAGAGCCAGGCATTCCCACTCAGCAGTGACGTAATTGCGCTCAGCTGAAGAGCGAAGACCGCTGGGGTATACAGTGACGTGATCATGGACCTGCTGCAGCTGGGCTAACACAGCACAGATCTAGTGCCCACTGGCGTCGGTGCGAACTTTGGTAAGGGTTTACGTGTCGAAATAGACTAAAATAGGTGGCGTGGTCAGCAAGGTGATAAGCGTTGAAAAGGCGTTGAGAGTACTGCAGTGCCTTGTAGGCCAAGATGTGTTTCTTATTCAGGGATCGCTTCACGAATTGGACACCTTAAATGACTAGTATCTGCGTTTTCGAGAAGGAGAGTATGGCAGGTTACGACCCCGAGTAACTCAAAACGACGCTGCGCGAAAGCAAAAATCGCTGTACTGCTCGTAGTGGTTTTAAACCAGAATGTACGTAATCCACGGAACAAAGGCACTACGAGGTTTCGTTTGGTAAACGCCTCGGCAGCCCATCCATTAAAAAAATTTCATCAATACGCCCGCGAGCCAGTCGTATGCAGTGGACAATGAAGTCCGAAAACATTTCCTCTCCCTTCAGGTGTAGACCCCTTCAGGTGAAGACGAGATAGCATAGAGGAGCCCCACGATCCACGTAGTTAACACGTTCAAGGCGGCCGCGACTTCCGTCCACTCATTTATGTGCGGCTTGGCCCACCGGTGCGGCAGCCTTCAATTTTCTTGGGCGCGGTATTAGCCACTGGCGAAGTCAACTTTTTTCAACCGCCGATAGATGGCAACAGCGACTTGGCACGTGAGCTTTATGAAGCGCTTCGAAAATCTGGGCTGTAAAGCGGCTTCATAGTGAGACTCAGTATTCGAGGCAGCACATCATGAAAACACGACCCTACCCACCGGTGAACCACTGCGCATTCATTGTTAATTTTGAGATTTCCTACTGTTATCTGGAGTTTAATGTCCCGAAGCTCTACGAATTCAATAACTGATGTCTTAACCTACAATTTACAACAATTCAGGCTCAGAATCCTGCGACAACCTGTGGCTTGTTTTTGTAGGTTAGCAGCTCGTGGCGCAGACTGCGAGCTTATCAAGCGGTTGCTGGCCATGTGTTGTGACCTATTGAAACCAAAAGCTTCCCTAGGTTCGTCAACACTGGGTCTGGCGTGGGCCGTGATCAATTTTAGCCACAGCTGCGCATGCGCGAAACCGAGCGACGTCACGCGGAGCGCAGGTGGCCGATGCTGCCGCAGCCGTCATCGCCACCGCGCTCTGACTCCGTCGTCTGAGCGTCGCCGCTTATCCTCCTCGCCACCGTTTAACCCTTCGCCGCTGCCGCGCGGTCGCCGCCGCCGTCCAAAGAGGAGAAGGTACTTTCAAAGCAAGGCGTTGCGAGAACGCGTGAGCTGCGGCGGCGGCGGCCATAGAAGAGGCGGCCATCCTCGCCACCGTTTGACCTTTCACCGCAGCCGTGCGCAGTGCACATTTGAAAGGAGGGGTATATAAGGCGCTCTTGCCCATAGAACAGGCGCAGACACTCGCCATGGAAGGAGAAGAACAAGCAAGAGTAGGACGGCGCAGAAGCACTCGGGTTATTATACTCTCAGACAACCTGTCTGTTTGGACAGCGCTAGAAAACTCGAGGGATACTCCTATGAGCCGTTCCCTTCAATCTTTTATTCCTCCACGTGTTACAGAAGTACGCTTTCACTGAGTCCCTGGGCACTGTGGCATTGTTTCTAATGAGAGGGCCGATTTTTTAGCAAAGTCTGCCCTTGATGGACCTATTGTCCCTTTCGTCCCAAATACTGTGTACTTGACTCTAGCACGCTTTCAACGATTCTAGCGTCTCCATTCCTTGAGCCATGAGCCTCTCCTTGCTGCAGCGGATTTTCAACACCTGGCATTTCCTTGGAATGTGCGGATATGCAGTTCGAGGCAATGTGAGGTGTCCATGACCCTTTTACGCTGCAGGATACCGCGGCTGAACCTTTATTTATGCCGATCGGGGTTTTCGATAGCCAACCTTTGTGAGTCTTGTGGCGAAATTGAGTCTATGAAACATTTTTTCCTCTCCTGCCAGTGGCTCGCTGCTCTCCGTAGAATTTACTTGGAGATTCCTCTCGCTCGGATCGAGCTTCCTCTATCAATTCAGATTCTTCTATTCTTCGGGAAAAGCGCCAAGGGATATGCCCTGAAACCAGTGTGCGATTATATTCACGATTATATAATTTCATCTGGTAGATTCCTCTGTTAGAATGTGAATTCACAACTTTTCCTTCTCCGTATTTTTTGTTTTGTACAAATTCTAGCTCTGCGTCCCAAAATTTTAAAAATATTCCATTCCCTCTACACGAGTGCGTTTGTATCCGCTATGCAACCTGGCCAATCCCCCGCCGTGGGCATGTGCCATTAAGCCTGAGGACATCATCATCATCATCACCGATCCAGAAGTGGTAGCTTGGGAGTTGGCTGAAAAGCAGCGAGAGCTTTTCGCTTATCCAGGCTTAACCTTAGCTGAGCCACAGCCATTTTTTTCTTCGGCCAACCACTTTGCGAAGTTTAGGACGTTTACGGGAAGGCTGCGAGTGCCGTGGAAAGAGTAAGAACTCGAACTCAACCGACATCAGAGCACCGGATTTAGATACACGGGTCCTGCAGGGAGTTTTAAAACTTTGGAATGAAACATCCCGGCCTTCCCTGATGAGCACACGTGACCCCATGGACTCCTAGCCATGTAAACACGCGGACCGTGCGCCGTATGTGGTCCAGGAGGCGTTATGCGCCCAACAGGCCGTCGTGGGGTCTACTTTGCTCGCGAAACGCAATGCCAGTGGCATGTCGGTTTCTTTTCCATCCATTTCGACACCAAGATGCACATTTCGACACCAAGATGTTTTTTATCGAGTCTACATCGTAAGGCAGTGCTGTAAATCAATTGACATAATGATTTGAGTTGCTGTTTGACCTTTGCTCCAATGGCGGTGACAGAAAAATTTATTAGCTCTTCCTTTCTTCCACTTTGTTTCCATCTTCCTTTCTTCCTTCTTGGGTTAATCGGGGCGTAACCCACCGGCGTGGCTCAATCTTCTTATGCATGTATTTATTCAAATCGACATTTCGTAATTTGTGCGCTCATAACTTACTCTGACAGATATTTTGTAATATAATGCTCAGCATCCTTGCTCGATTACTCAAAATACATGCTTCGAGCTCTAGCACTGAACTAAATTGGCCAAAATAACCAGGCCATGCGCAAGAATGAATGCCTGCGTGTTTCACGCGAGGGGCGTCCCTTTCAGTAGCCAAGGCGCCATCGTCGCCTTGCAGTCCTTCGAAGGCTTAGTATCCGATGTAGTTGACCCTGCGTGGAGTAGTCTTTAGACAGTCGTTGATGCGGCGGACTCCATAGTTGGAATGGCGAAAGTGTCCAGCACAAGAAGGTCCAGCACAAGGTCCGCCCAGCCCTTTCAAGTTACGGTCAAGAGCCAGGCCTCCATGGCTCTGACCGTCGACGCCGGCTGCCTGGTCATCGGCAGCGAGCGCGTTCCCATCGTTCCAGGGGGGCCACCAGTCACTACCGTGGCCTGCCTTTTCCTGCCTTTGCATGTTGACAACGAGGCGCTCGTTCAGGTTCTGAGTCAGCATGGGAAGGTCCTCTTTGCCACCGTGGGCCAGTTGGGTTCGCGTTGTGGGGTCCTGACCGGCACACGGTTCACCACATGAAAATGAGCAGCATAAACCGTTCCAAATTACCAACGCGTCGCATGCCAAGGGGTCACCTTCGACTACCGTGGCAAGAAGCTCATCGGTCGGCGCTGTAGCTCTTCGGCCCACTTCAGGGCGCAGTACACGGCGCCGTTCTCTGGACGCTGTGGCATTCATGGCCAAACGAGTGGCAACTGTATGATTTCCTGTCGGCGTTGCGGCGACGAGGACTGAACAGTGGCGCGCCCTGTACGCCGGTCACACTTGCACGAGACCACTAGCGCCTTCCCCCCCCTGGCACCATCGGCGGCTGTAACCGCGGCCCCCTCTTACCATCCTGCCAGGGTGGGGGAAAATGAGCTCTTCAACGGGTCGCAGTTTTGTTGGACATGGCGCCGAGATGCGTCAGCAAGCAGGCTAGACCGCGCATATGTGCCTCAAGTACTTTCTGGCTACATCTCATAGACGAATGTTGCCGCTTTGCCGTCGAAGGCGATGTACGTACATTACTGATACCGATACTACTTGTGATGTCCCTCCCGGGGGTTGGAACCAGTCGACTATGGCGCCTAAAGGTGCACGTGCTGCAAGACCCGGCCGCATTGACGTGCGAGCCTTTTGCGTGATCTGAGCTCTTCGCTGACAGACAGCAGCCAGAATCCGTGGGATGCGCTGAAGAATCTATGGGGTTTGTATTGTTCCGTGGAGCTCGCATGCTACGTCGTCGCGTGTCAGATCTGGCCGACACGGCTGCGGAGCTTAGAATCGTTCAGAGGGCGGGCTGCCATACACCTTTTATGCACGTGTGGTATGACGAGCTGCAAGAGCTGTACCAGCGCCTTGTTGGGGCTTAGTCTCTCTTCGCTGCGGCTTCGCGATGCACGCGCAGACCTTGTGCGCATCCTGAAGAGTTGCGCTTTGCAAGATCCAGCTGGGTATCCACCTCAAGAACAGCAGTGGTGAATCGCTCAATGTGTTTGCGCAGGTTAGAGATCGTTTTCGGTTTCTGGTACACACCGAGGCTATGCCGCGAGCAGTCATCGCTGTAGATGAAGCGGCTGCTGTTGCGCCAAGTAAACATCCTTCTTCGGGAGGTCCTGGCTGCGTATGAAGCTAAATGTAATTAGCAACAATGCTTGCCACCTCTGTTCTTCCCTGGTGAGAACTAACAATTCCAAGCCTGCAAAACATCGGTTGCTGATTTTGTTATTTGGCTACCTAGTAACATCTCACGAAAGTATCCGGTGTAAGCGCTTAGCATTCAGATTTCGATAAAGGTTAGTTTGTATTAGAATATCTACCGTGTTCCTCTAAGCCTCCGGTATGGGCTTAGAACATGCATGTTTCTACTTGAAATGAGAATGCTGCGTCTGACATATTTCAAAATATTCAGCTGCCGTAAAACAGTCTGATAACAAATGGCGCTGCTGTATGCGCTCTAAACAAGAGAAAACACTATCGAAACTCCTTCGGCCAGAGAGGATGAGTACATGGGCTCTTCCTGCGTTGGGTACACTTGCCGAAAGCCACGAGGCGGTACGTAGGGCAAAGCAGTCAGTGGCATTCTATTGAGGAACCAAACTTTTCCGCACACAGCATCGTTCGGCTCTTCACTGGATATATCGATTGCTTTCCCGAAGAACCACTCCCCTGCGGGCGTCGTGTACGCCTCCAAAGCCAAAAATTTGCACGAGCAGGACACAACAGACAGGGTGCAATTTATTTTTAAGGAAAAGAGCAAAAATACTGTACAATAAAGCACTGCTAAATCGAACATGCATCCCTGAGCTCAATTTTATATCGTTGGCAACAAAACGAATTCAACCGTGAAATGGCTGCTCAACGTTCTAGGCCTCTCAATAAACTGCACACATAAGAGCAGGTGAACTGATTTAATGACGGAAATGCTTTATACACCCGGTTCATCAATTCCCAACCTAAAAGGGTGTGCGCAAAATGCTGGCACATAATCGCCTTGCAGATAAAAAAATTCTTAAAAGTATACTTTAGTAAAAGTAGTCCACAAAAATAGAATTGTGAGCACTTTGGACCACATGTCGAAAATGAAGGATAATATAGGACTCGTGAAGAAAAGTTACTAAGCTAAAACATTTCAGCAAGACTCGGTCACAAACTAGAACCATGTAGGTTCTTGGTCAATAGAGCTTGAGGCACGCTGATGAAGAGCGGCCCTGCACTGCGGCGAATTGGTCAGGAAACAGCCGCTAGGAAACTATGATGAATGTAGTGAAGCCATAAAATGAGTCACTAAAATTATGTAATTTCTTAAAGCATATAAAAAGAC
Source organism: Amblyomma mixtum (assembly GCF_055824585.1). Lineage (NCBI taxonomy): Eukaryota > Metazoa > Arthropoda > Arachnida > Ixodida > Ixodidae > Amblyomma > Amblyomma mixtum. The sequence continues at coordinate 65,055,964 of NC_143018.1, forward strand.
TTAAGAATGGGACCAGAGTCAATCAACGTAATGAGATGAGACGCGTAGAGGGTACGCCTACAGAGACAGGATGTCTTCAGTTGCGCTGAGATGTTTTGCCAAAGATTTTCTGGCGGTAGCATGTACTCATTCAGCAGTACAGCAGCTGGCGGTAGTGTGTATTGCAGGCTGTCCTTCAGATATCCATGACGTCAGTCAGGCTGAGGTAAGAGCAGATGTGAGCCTGCACATCCTTACACAGCTTACTGAACCTGGTCCTCTTCTTTGGATGCGGGTGGCAGACTATCTTTGCCTTGACGACGCCAGTGAAGATGAAGTAGTTGAGGGCCAGCCTCCTGCGGGCTTCACGGATCTGCAGTTTGGCACGAGCCTCGTCACGATCATCGCCATCCGGGTTCAGGTCCTTCTGAACAGTCCACGAGTTCTGCAGGGACTCGAATGCCAGAGCATCCTTTTTGTTGTTGGAGCCCTTGACGAAGCGCACCGCTTCATTGACGAGAACCTGCATTTTAAGGCAGATCCGCTGGCAACTAAGTCCAGACCCCTTTGCTACGAGGGCACTGAAAGTTCCTTTAACAAAGTGGGGTGACCACCGTTTCGTCAACAACCTTTGCGTAGACCCAAAAGCACTTATAATCACGTGTGCGCATGCAACGGCCATAAAGCTATAAGTAATTAAGATTTTTTCTTTCGCTTCAGCACACGTGAAGCCACAAAATACCTAGAACACATGCGGGAAATATGGCCGCTGCTTTAAGCTTGAGTATGGTACAAAGAATCCTATCTTTGGTTAGTCTAGATCTGCCCAAACTTTGCTTCAAAAGCTTGCTTTTGGCTTTGTAGCTAGCCGGGATGCTACCGCCCCATGTTGCCGAATGAGTATACATACCATTAGTAGAAAGCTCTTACTAAGAACAGGCTGTACAGACTATTTTGAGAAACGAATTTGCCTCGAATCATTACCTGTTTGAAGTTGAACGAAACGTGGGGACATACAGCGTCTTTCGGCAGATGCGACTGGTGTACAAAATACAGAGGGTTCTTGCATGTTCTTTTATGCAAGAACGCTGGCGGGGGGGGGGGGGGGGGGGGAGCAATGCGGAGGCCGTGGTGTGACCATTTTTTGGTACTGCAGATTTACGCATATGGCAAACGCATATGGCAGGTTCTCTCATATCATAAAAGACAGTTAGCCAATATCCCTCAAGAGGAAAGTATACAACAGCTGCATCTTACCGGTACTCACCTAATGGGCAGAAGCTTGGAGGGTAACGAAATGTTCAGTTTATGTTAAGAACAACGCAGCAAGCTATGGAAATAGAAATTATAGGTGTAACGTTAAGAGGCCGGTAGGAGGCCGAGTGGGTGAGGGAACAAACGGGGTTTAATGTTATCGTAGTCAAAACCGAAAGGAAGGACTGGGCTTGGCCAAGGCATGTAGTGCGATGGGAAGATAACCGCTGCTGCTTAAGGGTAACGGAGTAGATTCCAAGATAAGGAAAGCGTAGCAGGGGGGGGTGGGGGGGGGGCAGAAAGTGAAGTGGGCGGATGATATTGAGAAGTTTGCAGGCATACGCGGCCACAGCCGGCAAAGAAAACGATTAACTGGAGAGACATGGGAGATGCTTTTGCCCTGCAGTATGATTAGTTAGGCTGGCAATGATGTGCGGTAGCAATCGTAAGTGATATGAGGTGTCTGTATGTGTATCATACACGTTTTGGCAATGTAAGCACACTGGCACGTTTTCTGTCCTGTTACAATTGTCATGTTATCAGACTTTGGTCGTTGACACAGGAAACTGGATGTGATTGCATAAATTCGTTTAAGTGGTGCAATGATTAGTGTTTGTTTGTTTTTGTGGGGTTTAACGTCCCAAAGCGACTAAGGCTATGAGAGACGCCGTAGTGAAGGGCTGCGGAAATTTCGACCACCTGGGGTTCTTTAACGTGCACTGACATCACACAGCACACGGGCCTCTAGAATTTATCCTCCAAAAAAATGCTAGCCGCCGCGGCCGGGATCGAATCCGCGTCTTATGGGCCAGCAGCCGAGCACCATAGCCACTGAGCCACCGCGGCGGCGCAATGATTAGTGTAACGATCTCACTGGTCGCCTAGCATACCTGAGGAAGTACGCCCTTACACTGAATAAAAAGCTCTCTCACGCGGTCCCATTCCTTGTCTTCCTTGCAGCAGAAGCAAACATGACCTGCGGCCCTAAATCTTTCGATTGTGTTCCTTCTTCAAGGAGCACCCAGGAGCCGTACTTCCTGCTTGGTTTAGAAATGCCGAAAATGATTTTCTATTTTAATTCAATTTTTAGCCAAGCTATACGGCTCCAACTTGGGCTTTTTTTAGGGTAAGTCTTGTGGTTTTTGTACCACGGTTGCTATACTTTCTTGAAAACGAAAGAAAGATTCCATCCACTTGACTAAATTTTTCACGAAAGGAGAAAGCGATATACAGCCTTCATGGCGAGCGAAGCCGGCGCTTACCCTATTGCGCCTCAGGGCCTGTTTGATGATGAAATCTGAAGCATGGTTCACGCCTTCCTGTTTCACGTTCACATTGGTCAGGAAGCGATTACGAGGCACAGCCTCTTTCAGCTCTCTGCAGATGGTCGGATACTGCGGAATGCCGCCGGAGGCTTCAAGCAGGTCCACGGAAAGGCTGCCTAACGTGCGGTTCTCCTCCACCAGTCGGGCAAGCGCCCGGGCTGACCGCTTCTTGAAGGTTGCGATGCTTATCTGGAGTCTCCCGACGCTGCGGTTTTGTTCCAATGACCGCAGCACGTTGACGATACTGGTTTCAGACCAATTTAGCATGAGGTCCAACTTTCTGCGCCAATAAAATGCGATTTACTTACAACGTGTAGATGGTCAGCTATTGGTATCGGCGTGACACAGTTATATTTTCGGGGGAAATTCATGGTAGCAAAAAATTAGAGGAAAGGATGCCAAGATACAGCGCATGAACGTACAGCTGAGCACTGGAAGTGAACAGAAGCATCGCGGTTATTTTTTCTGTCCGAGAAGTTCCAATATGATGTATGTTCGGGTTACTTATATACGATATACTTAATGTACTGCACACTTTGCGCCACTTGACTAAAGTAGATTTTTCACCCAAACTTACATTTTAACACTGCGAAAGCATTCCAAACTTGTCCAGATTCCTAAAATTTTGCTCGGTTTGGAGTTAATGTGCTTTTCGCTATGTATGTGCATACATGTACAAATGTATATACACATATAACCACACCTGGACAGGTTGCCCATCACCCGGTGTGCACTTACGAAGCCTGCCACAAAGCAGTCTTCAGAGACACAGACAGATACACTTCTCCTGAATGCGAGGAATAGCCACTGTAAGTGCTTGTGCACCAAAAAGAAGGAGCAGAGGGGGTTATTACTTTTTAACCCCGAAAATTTCTAGTAGAGAAAGCAACTGGCCACCATTTTTTTTTAAGTTAAATTCTAGATAAGCAATGCCCGAGAAGCCGCCCATCCCTAATTCCCACCGCCATGTCATAAAGGCGCCCCTGCGTTCTCTCTCTGTACCTCAGCGAACACTGAACTCTCCTCTGCCACCCAGTGAGTACAAAACGGCCCGAGGAGAGCGATTAGGAAATGAAAGCAAAGAGTGCCTACCTCAGGGACTTGGTCTTGCCGAGTGCGTCGACCAGCCGCTGAACGACGGCGTCTTCCACCGGCTTGGCACACTCAATCCACGCTGAACTAGCATTCCTACTGGAGGCCAGCGTTTCCAGAAGAGTGGCGACGTCTTCTGGACTACACATCTCCAGTTCGGCGAAGAGTCCAGAGCTACTGCACAACGGTTCACCTTGTGAGTAATCTAACGGACGTGGATTGTACCAGTTGATGTGGATGCGCGAAGAGACGTCGAGCTCTCGAATGGTGTTGAACATTGTGCACAGAACGGGCTCTGGCATCCCGCTGTGTAGGTCGAAGCCAAGCCTCTCCAGCGTAGAGTTCACCTGTTCATTCAAAGCGTGCATTACTGGGCCCAAGAAGACATTAGACAATAACATGCGCCTCCCCCCCCCCCCCCCCCCCTTATGTGCCCCGGCAGGAGAATAAATATTCCATGGGTGCGCACAGAAACGTGAGCAAGCATAACTGCACACAATTGCCGAAAGGCGAGGTCATATGTTCACACACACACACACACACACACACAGACGGGCGATTTAGATCACGAGTGAAAATGAAGCAGGTTGCTCATGTACTGATGAAGTTCACGATACAAAGGCGTCTGTTTTCTGTGAGGAACACATGAAACACTCGAGATGAGCGTCGCGAAAGTGTAGGTCATTTTCATGTATTCCCGCTGAATTATCTGTAGCACACATAAAGCCGCTATCCGGAACTCTCGGGACGGACGCAGTGACAGCTGCCAACAGCAAAGTTACACGAAGTGTGAACATTTCATGTACACTGCTTTCTGTACTTCGTGGCCTGGACAGGTCTTTCTCGGTGCCTCAAGGCGGTGATACCGGCGAAATAGCGCGGAGAATATTTGATATCTATTCTGCGGGCAATGAACAGATTTAACAAGCCAGGTACGCATTCATTACTAGTACTGTGACGATGGTTGCTCTTAGCCGCATTCGCAGTGACAGGTGGGCTGCCGAGACAGTTTCACTGCAACAGTGTTAATGCTGCCGTTCAGCGGAGAACGCAGCGTTGTCCGGGCGGCGTTGGCATGTTGAGAAACCCACGTCACACATGACATCATTGGTGAATGTCTGCAATGCAAATAACTGAAAACAGGACATTTATGTGAATTAAAGGTCGCTACATGTCTCAAACAACTTAAGTTTATAAAGCAGCTCATTTTACGTAAAATGTTCATGGTTTTTAGGTGGGATTCGCGCCCACGACCCCTCAGTCGGCAGCGATGCACGCTGCAGACTTGGCGAGCTATGCTCGTTGACTTTGTTGAGGTACAAAGAGAGGTGTGTTTGGTTTTGGCTTAATTTTTAGCTTAGTAATGTGGTTATTATTTGAATGAACTGGAGATGTGTTGTATAGTAAGATTCTCATTATAGTAGCATTACGTGCGTAAACTGCTGTATAGAATAGTTCAAAAACAAGACTGGGGAGACCGTCGTGAGAATTATGGTAAATGTAAATATAAGCAAACCAGTGAATGATGCTTGAAGAGAGACCACTGAGGGCAGCATCAACACTGCCGTGTCATACCTCAAATACAGGCGGGTTTAGGAAGCCCCGTAATTATTCTAGCGCCTTGCTCTATTGTTGATAACAAAGCAATGGTGAACTAGACGTAGATATTTTTTATTTCTCTTTTAGCTCATTTTTTAAGGCGAAAGCCTTTAATGTCTCATCGTTGTAAGCAGCAGTTGTCGACAGAAATGTCACGCTTTTCAATTGGTCGAAACGGTCGTGACGTCACAGTGCGCGAATTTCAAACGGGGCCAATTGTACTTTGGCTAGTAACCATGCAATCAATTGAACGGATCATGTAGTGATGCTCCAAGTAAGTGGGACTGAGCTTAGTTAATTCCTTAATTACTTAATTAGCGTATTTAACTTTTCTAGTCAGGCCATATAAATAAATAAAACCGAGTAGGAAATTGGTCGAGCTCAGGGATCGAACCCCGGTCTTCGGAGTGCGAGACGAGCATGCTATCCACTCTGCCATGGCAGCTCTTTTTTTTTCTTTTATTGCATGGAAGAACTTCCGTAGAAAGGAGGAAAACTGCAATCAGACTGGTTCGCGTCTCAAGTTACCGGGCTGCTTAATAGGAGCCCGCCATAGCCCTAACTCAACACTGCATCTCCATGAAAACATCAAAATTCAGGGAGGCACACACATGCATCTAGGCACGGCAGCCAGCTTGGAGGTTCTTCGCGTGCAGCATATACACACCTCACCAAAGCACACTGTTCACGAAACACAGACTTGGACGATCTTGGTGGCTCGGCATGTCTGTCCATCATACGGCTTTTCCAAAGACTGAATAGTCCCATCAACATAAACAGATCATAAGGCACAAAAGAGTTTTTGTCAACAGGCAGAAATCTAATAGTGTATGGTGTAATTTTAATGTCCTTCTTAAGAGTTCGTTGTAGTATGTCCCAAAAGAACATGGCATCACGGCATACGATGAAGCAATGATCAATTGTCTCAGGCACGTTACACAGACGGCAATTCACATTCCAGGGTACAAACATCCCCTTGTCATTAAGAAATGTCTTGACAGGCAGCGTCGCTGTGTGTAGTTTGAAAAAGAACGTTTTAGCGGCTGCCTGAACACACATCCGCCTAACACGCTTTAGAACACTGAAGTCCAAAGACCCCAGATAAGGTTGCCGATACAATGGTGTAGGGAACAAAGACTCAGTGAGAGCCTGGGTCATCTGTTTTCTCGAGAGGCTATACAGGTAATCTAAAGAGAAGCACACAGTGAGGAAATTGAAAGTGTCAGCAACCTCCTTAAGGAATCCCCATAAAGTCCCCTCACGAGCCTGCGCAGTCGGTGCGAATAAGTAAGGCAAATGAAATCTAAGCCGCCTAATGAGCACAGCTACCAGAAACGGGTGGTTTGCCGATTTGAAAAAGAAAAAACGGGAAACAAGTTGATGCACGAACAGGTGAACAAGGCCCACTCCACCACCCTCTCAGGGAAGGAACAAGTTGTCACGCCTCATGGGCTTGCATTGAGAGCGCCAAACGAATGTTGCAAATATTCTGTGTATTGCTTGCACCTTCCTCCTAGCACAATGCAGGACTTGAAGGACATACGCGAGCTTTGCAAACAAAAATATGTTGCAGACCTGTGCCCTCGCAAACACTGAGAGTTCCCTACCCATCCAAGCCTGTGTTTGCCGCCGTAGAGTTACAAATTGTGAATCCCAGTAGGCTGTACTGTTGCGAACTTGGTGCAGCGGAACGCCTAGGTACTCAAGAGGGCTACAGTCCCAGCATATGCCACCGAACTGGCTTGGCCTAGTTCCCCAATAACCCAACCAAAAGCCTTTGGATTTCTCTAAATTAAGAGCCGCGCCTGATACATCGCAGAACTGTTTAGTCAAGTTTAGAGCCTCAAGTACACTCTTTTTGTCAGAATAAAAGAGGGCGACATCATCAGCGTAGGCTAAAACTTTAACTTCACATTGAGCCAGAGAGAAACCGCGGATAGTTGCGCTGTTAATTATACTGAGACAGAGGGGTTCCAGATATAGGGCAAACAACAATGGAGACAGTGGACATCCTTGACGAACAGATGCTTCTAGTGGTATTGGTTTGGTTAGCTCCTAAATAAGAATAACCCTTGTATAGGAGTTCTTATAGCACAGCCTTATGCCTTTGAACAAGACGTCACCAATATTTGCATACTCCAAGACCGCGAACAAGAAATCGTGCCGAACTTTATCAAACGCCTTCGCCAAGTCAATTTGAATCAGAGCTACTTGGCCTGTCTCATCTGATACTGTCTCTAATACTGAACGTGCAATATGGATATGTGTTTGAATACTGCGGCCTCTAACACCACAGACCTGATGCGAACCTATCAAGTCCATAATGACGAGCTGCAGACGACTGCTAAGAACCTTGGCAAAAATTTTGTAATCAACATTACACAGGGAAATTGGACGATATCCCTCAACAGTTTTCAACCGATTAGTATCTTTGCTTTTGGGAATTAATATTGAGTGCCCAGAATAGAAAGTGGGAGGCAGGACACCCACATCATAAGATGCTTGGAAAACTTCCATCAAAACAGGCACTAGGCAAGGCGAAAATGTTTTATAGAATTCGCTAGTAATACCATCTGGCCCAGGAGATTTCTGGCTCTGCAGGGCAGAAATGGCTGATTGAATTTCATCCAAAGTGATAGGTCCCTTCACTATAGCACACTTCTCATCGTCAAGTCGAGGGAAGTTTCCGAGTAAGGAACTGTAATCGAAACCCTGATTTTGATCTTCGCAACTTCCAAACAGCTTCCGATAATAGTCGAAGAAAGCAGCAAGAATACCAGGCGCATCGCTGTATGTGCAATCACCATACTGAATTTCCAATATTTCCTTCGCAAGAGCATTCTCTCTTTCATCACTCAGGGCCCGACGAAAAGGTTGCTCATCAAGAAACCTTCGGGACCTATTTCGTATGAAGGCCCCCTTATATCTTTCTGTCGCAAATTGTTGAAGCTCTGCTTTTACGTTATTAATCTCTTCGAGATAGGCACCCGGGCTTACCCTCTCTAGCTCATGTAGCTCCGTTAGGGTGCGCCCAAGCTCACGAAGGTGGTGTCTCTTCAGGAAAGCGATTCTTGCTGATGCCTCAATTGCCAAGTTTTTATCTCCTGTTTAAACAAGTCCCACTTTTGAAAAACGGACAGATCACGGCGTGACCATACGTCCTTCAAACAAGTAGGTACAGCACGCTGAAAGATTTCGTCTGAGAGCAGACAGTTATTCATCTTCCAAAACTCCCATCGAGGGTGAAGTACATGCCGAGTGTACCTCCCTATGTGAAGAGACACCATACAGTGGTCACTGAAGAAGATGGGCCGCACCCAGTAGCCAAACACACTTGCTAACGCGTCTACAGAAACGTAAATTCTTTCAAGGCGAGCATTAGAGGAAAACTGAAAATGAGTGAAATGTATACTGTCGCCTTTTTCCTGTCCCACATCCACAAGGCTATATTCAGAAACCGAGTCGGTAAGTAATGCAGCACTAGGGTCGTATCTCTTACAAACCACTGATCGGTCCTCATCCCTACAAACGCAATTAAAATCTCCCAACATTATAATTTTGCGGTCCGTGCACAAATGTTCAACTAATGACAGAAAGAAAAGCCTTCAATCGCGCTGCTTTGTGGGGGCGTAAACACAAATAATCCGCCACTGTACACCTGAAATTGTGAGATCACAGCATATAAGTCGCCCCTCGTCATCTATGCAATAAGACATGGCTGTCATCTCTAGCGTGTTCGCCAGGAATAGCATACAACCTCCGGATAGGCCTCTCGCGTGGCTAACAATAATGTTGTATTCCGACAAAAAAGGCTCGAGAGCAGCTGCTGTCTCTTCATCAGAGGACAACTTTGTTTCCTGGATAGCGGCTACACACACACTCCATTTCTTTAAGAGATGCCGTACCTGCTGTTGCCTCCTACGATTACGCATACCCCTTACGTTAAGGGTAGCGACTTGATACGCTGCGACGCTCGCCATTTTTGGTGCCAGTCTTAACAAACGCCATCCCCTGGATTGGGGTGGCCCGCCTCCAAATTGGCGGCCTCTCGGGCAGACATCGTCCTGCTCTTTAACGCCACCCTTCCCGTGGCCTCTACACATTGTGCCTTGTGGTTAGCGCCATCGATACACACCTCGTCAGCATCTGCTGGACGTTTCAAAGGTGCGGTGCTGTCCATGTCTTCCTCTGAGACAGCCAAGGCCTCGGCCCACGAACCCGAGGGGAGCACATCACTCGCTGCCACACTGACAGCCGACAGAGAACCGGACACGCCAGAGATCGACGCCACACACGGCTCACCGTTAGCCTCCAACGACGAAGCAAAATCAGCAACAGAGGAGGATCGGCGAGCATTCACTGGCTGTATCGCCTCGACTGACTCCACAGGAGGCATATCCGGACGTTGACCTGTGGCGACGAGGTGTTCCTGTGCAGCAAGCACAGCAGTCTCTGTAGCACTCACGGGGGGGGGGGGGGGGCCCGGGTCCGGCGGTTTTCGTTCTGGAGGCGCGGATGCTAGATGGCCAGTCGCTTCAGATTCCGCGTTGATTTGAGGTGTTGAAGTCTTCTGTTCCCCATCTATTCGATGCTCACGACTTAGTTCTCCGGTCGCATCGACAACCTCAGACACATCCATGATGTGTTCTGATGCCACGTCATCTTCCCGTGACCACTGGCCTTGACGCAGCCTGTCAGCGGAACTCAAGACACAGTTCTCCGCACTATGGCCAAAGCGTCGGCACTGGGTGCATCGAGGCGTGCGACACTGGCGCCGTACATGTCCAACCCGGCTGCATCGGAGGCACAGTGGAGGTCTCCCTGGGATAAGGACTAATGCCTGCACTCCATAAACATTAAGTGTGTGTGGAATTGTGCTTGCTGACACTCCATCCTTGAGTGTGAGAGAGATTTCACGGTTCGCCGTTTCCATATGCTCCATCCCTGGGCACCGCCACTTTTCACGCTCCACAGACTGAATCGTGCCATAAGGCTCTAATGCTTCCACAATCCTCCGGTGTTCCATATAGCGGGGAAGCCAAAGGCGCTTAACCTTGACGTTCTTAGTATCCGGGTCAAACACCATTCACCGCAGTCCTTTGACAGGAAACTCCGCTTTGTTAACAAGCTTCTGTTTGGAAGAACTACTCTCGCAGGTAACCATACACACGTGGCTCATTTGGTATTGACAAATGCACAAAATTTCCCGGAGATCCAATATCTGTGCGAGTGCGTCACGGAAGTCACGTGCTCGGTACGGGCGACCCTTAAGGTCAGCATGCAGGAAAACGGTATTAAGGACAACATTACCGGTAGGCAATCGGGGAAGTACATCTTTGTACGAGTCCGTAGTGTCCTGAGACGTCGGTAGACCTCGGATAACGGCCGATGCGCTGTTTCCAGCAAGGAGCATGATGAAGCACAGCCGCACAGAACGGCTTCTTCCCCTGCCATGCCAGCTCGATGGTTTGGGATGAACAAAGGCGCGTCTAGTGAATACGGTGTCATCGCTCACTCTCATCCTCCTCCCTTCCCTTCCGGCAAGGTTTAGGTGTCCACCGAGATATGAGAGACAGATACATTTCCTTTCCTCAAAAAACAATTTACCGACGAGCGAGGCGTAGAACCGAATGGGCGATGGCGTTCTATGGACTCCCTGGCAGCGTTGCAAGACGCTGTCGCATTCCACTTAGAGGCGAAGCTTAACATCTTAACCAGCCATCAGTGACCGCACTTTAGGTCAAAAAAGTGCCCCCCTGAACTTTGACGGGTGTCCACCGAGATATGTGAGACCATTACTGCGTAATTTCCTTTCCTCAAATACAACTTTCCCTTTCTTCATTACGGCCCATCATTGTCTTTCTTCTTTCACTCCCAATTCCTCCCTTCCTCTACGGTGCGGTTCAGGTGTCCACCGAGATGACAGAATTACTGCGTCCTTTCCTTTCCTCAAAAGGCGTTGCGTTCAAAGGGAAACGCATCACGCCGAACGGGTGGTGGCGTTCCGTGGACTCCCTGGCAGCCTTCAACACGCTGTCGCGTTCCACTCCTAAAGCCGAAGCTTAAGCGTCATTAATTAGCAGTTAATTAGCATTCAGGCATTAATAAGTAAATAACCATTAATTGATTAGTCATCACTTAGTAATTAGTACTCAATTACATGTGACGCCACCAGTGCCACAGAAGCAGTCAAAGTGGTGCGGAAAACGCTTTCGCCTCTACGCACTTTAGACAGTCAGTGTCCCCTGGATTTTTTCAGTTGCTGCGTATTAATGCAGCAGTTAGGAGAGCCCGAGTGCTCACAGTAACCAGTTTTGCGACTGGCAGTGTAGCATAGCACTCGTACTTCCCAATTGGTATTTTGATAGTTTGACTGAAGATATGACCACATAGCAGAACTTTGTAAAATGTTTAACACTTTGGCCATGGTCACATTTCCCGCAAAATAATATTCGCTGCTAGTTCACGCTTCAGACACTAACAACCACGACTGACAAGCCATCAAAGCAAAAAGGCACGGGAATCGCTTGTGAAATAACAAGTCGAAGGTTCTTACAATCACCGCTCGTATGCCAGGCTTGTTTAATAAAACGATAATAAATAGATTGAAATTAAATCATAAAATTAGCTCTTGGTTTCCTTGGTTTCTTGGTATGCTTCCCAGAATATAGGAGCAATCACCCTGTAAATCAAGAACGCTGAAATAAATATTTTACTCACCTCGAGCGCTTGGACCAGGATGCAGATGGAGTTGAAGGGAAGCGGGTTGTGTTTCAAGTTCAGCACTCGTAGGCGGGTGTCGGTGCGAAGTTTGCGGGCAGCAGTGCAAACGAACTCCTCGCCCAAGGAGCACGTGATAAACTTGAGCTTTAACAGGACCCCTGGGCGAGGGAAGACACGAGCACACAACAGGTTTGGTTTGGTTTTATGGGGTTTAACGTCCCAAAGCGACTAAGGCTATGAGAGACGCCGTAGTGGAGGGCTCCGGAAATTTCGATCACCTGGGGTTCTTTAACGTGCACTGACATCGCACAGTACACGGGCCTCTAGAATTTCTCCTCGAAAGTAATTCAACCGCCGCGGCCGGGATCGAACCCGCGTCTTTCGGGTCAGCATCCGAGCACCATAACCACTGAGCCACCGCGGCGGCACGAACACACAACAGGCTATGTTTGTGGTGTCCCTGTTGTTAAGATCCGCGTTTCACGCAGACCGTGATCACCAGAATCCACAATTTTACATACGAGCACACAACAGGCTATGTAAAATTGTGGATTCTGGTGATCACGGTCTGCGTGAAACGCGGATCTTAACACCACAAACACGAAATTTTGTCGCAGACGGAGACTCGGGAGCACTAGGCTCTAGACAAGAGGACAGCACACACAAAGGAACAACACGAGACACGAGCGCAAACTTACAACTGAGTTGATTTTCAACATGGAGTATATTTACACTCATCTAATCATGCGACACATAAACATGAAAGTGTTAAAACCAGCCAAGATAGCCAAACAATAGTAAACCATGCAAGATACAAACTATCCTCGCAAGTCATGAATTTTAGACGTGACCGGATAAAAACAATCTTTCTTTCTTTGTTTGTTGGTTTAAACCACGGGCGGGTCGCTAACGTACCCGCCACCGTGCTTTACTGAAGCCATGCAAATTGCTTCCCACAATTCTTTTGTGGACTTGTTGTGTTTTGTGTGAAAGATTGTTTTTATCCGGTCAGGTCTAAAATTCTTTACTTGCGAGGATAGTTTGTATCTTGCATGGTTTACTATTGCTTGGCTATCTTGGCTGGTTTTAACGCTTTCATGTTCATGTGTCACATGATTAGATGCTTATATATAGGGTTGTTCTTTTTCGGGTAAAGCCCGATTTTACTCGATATTTGCACCCCGAACGCGTTCCTAAAATATCGGGTAAAGCCCGATTTTGCCCGATTTGTGAAACAATTGTGCCCACGGAATTGCTGTGCCTCCAGTTGGCGCGAAGGCGAGAGGCGGCCAAGGCGGCCGACAAGCAGACAAGCAGACAATCGTTGACTGCAGGTAAAAGTGAACGGGCGAAAGGTGTTTTGTCTATGTTACCTAAGAGCAGTGCCCTACTAGTAAAAATTGTTGAAGAATTTTGCGCCAAAATCTCCACAAAATGGGACTGCACTTTGAAACGGAACGTCTAAGACAAAGAAAAAAACCAGTTGACACTGTGGAAACTGGCAGCCGTACTCGATCCGTTCCAGAGGCGGCTGATGAGTCAGTCGTTTGATGACTACGGACCTCTCTTTATTTCTGTGATGGACGATGTAGGCTCGCTTCGCGAGGAGTTGAACCAGTACTTGCTGGAAGCAAGCCCCACAAATGAAGGTGTTGAAGTGATGGGCTATTGGAACGACGCAACTGTGCGTTACCCAAGGCTAGCAAATGCAGCGTTGTCATTGTTGTGCGAACGTTCTCTCAGCTAAGGTACCTGCAGAGACCCGACAGGTCTCGAATGGAAACCGAGATGTTGCGCATGCAGATCATTATGTATGTTGATAAGGACGTGTAGAACGTCGATGACCAGCCCTCGTGAATAAAATGTTTCTTTTCTCAAAACTGACCGTTGCCTCTCACTGCGAGTAATAATTACCAAAGGAAAGCCAAATTTTTCAATACTATACTTTCTTGAAAGCAGCCCAAAATATAGCCTAATTGTTACCCACCGGTCAGAGCAAACCGAATAAATTATTAGTTTGAAAATTTAACCCGATAAAACCCGAATTTCGGAGTTGTTCCACGAAAAACCCGATTTCTCCCCTATTATTAAGCCGAAAAATAACGCCCGATTTTTACCGCCCGAATTTGAAAACATAAAACCCGAAAACGAATAACCCTACTTATAAATATGCGCCATGTCGAAAATAAACTCAGTTGTGAGCTCGTCTCTCGTGTTGTTACTTTTGTGTGTGCTGTTCTCTTGTCTAGAACCTAGCGCTCCCCAGTCTCAGTCGCAGTAGCCCCCTACAAAGCTTTATTTTGTCACAAATTGCCTCATCAAGCGCATATTGCCAGCAATTCGCGCTTGTCACAAAATCCACCGTTTCAGACATGAGCTCGAAGAGCTTTGTGCTTGCATAGAAACGACGAAAATTTTACCGCGAAAGCATTACTAGTTTTATCACGAAAAAAGCTGGCGGTGCGCGCGCGTGTGTGTGTGCGTGTGTGCGAGTGTGTGCGAGTGTGTGCGAGTGTGTGCGAGTGTGTGCGAGTGTGTGCGAGTGTGTGCGAGTGTGTGCGAGTGTGTGCGAGTGTGTGCGAGTGTGTGCGAGTGAGCACTCGCAGGTGGTGCAGAAAATAGCAACAATGGCAAGAAAAATAGGGTGGCGGCATCAAGCGGCCATATGATGCACGCAGAAAGCCGAGCACGGCCACTGCAGGTATACGTACACATGTTCTTCTAATATACTAGTCCCAAGCAAATCACCACGTCACCCCCGTTTTTTCTACAACATTCGTACGTAAACAGTAACCGAAAAGTTTCCCTTACAGCGTTCCGTGTGGCGCCATATGGGTTTTGGTTGCATATAGCTAAGATGTGCTAGTCAAGTTTCAGGTTAACTTGCGGCAGGTATTCGAACAGACGACATATTCACCTTTAATTATATGCCTTGCCAGATTCTCTACCACTTTCTTTATGGCCCGTTTGAGGTGTCCGGCGACATGCGAGACAGTTACTGCGCCGGTTCGTTTCCTCAAAAATTGGCTGAGGGCTTAGCTTGGTTAAGCCTGGCTGATTGCGAAAGCAATAACACCTGGCTGCGCTTGGTTCTGCTGGTAGTTGAACATGGTTTCCCGTGTAGTGCAACTCTGGTCACGACTTGGTTCCGCTAATATGGTTACCCGTATGGATTCACTCTGGACCCAATATGGGTCTACTGTAAATGTGCTTTATTTATTCCGATGAACACGCTTTGGCGATCCGTAAAGAAATGGCTTTTGGTCTGTACATCGGTGATGACATCGGCGTGCTCGCCATTCTGCAGCATACGCACTTTGCTTCGCCAACCGTTGTTCCCTTTCTTCTTCTGTTTCTTCGGCACGGCGCCGTCGCTTGGCCGCGGCACACCGTTCCAGCCTCGCCTTGTACGCATCCTCCGACATAGCACAGCACTGCGAGGAGCATAGCCGCAGCCCCGTTTTATCCCAGTCTAGCGAGCGCCCTCACTCGGCACCTACGCCGGAGCGAAGGATGAACCTCCATCGATGAGACGAGTTGGGCCCCCAGCACTCCTCTTGTCGTGACATCACGCGGTCGCGTGGTAGCGCGCCGCAGCTCCGCCGTAGCGGAGGATGGACCTCCATCGATGGCAGAAAAGTGCAAGCAGTATTGCTTTCGCAATAAAAGCAATTTAACATCAAAATTGTGTTCCAACCACTCACAGTACAGCCTTCCGGGTGGTGTCATACGCACGCGTGCATGTGTGTGTGTTTGTGTGTGTGTGCGGGGGCGGGAGGGTGGGTGCGTGGGTGTCAGTGTACCCAGAGAATGTTTTCGCATTTCCACACGTAAGCAGCCTTAAGTGTCTCTGCCGATTTTTTTCGCTTGTACGGAAATAATTGACTGAGCAGCACAGCATTGGCTTCTTATGCCCTGCCGGAAAACCTCAGAGCTCCCACGGTAGCCGCGAAAACTGTTGTCGACCTAGGTATTCACAGTACGGGCGACATAAGCCAGAAAGTAGGTGCTCCTGAGGATGCGAACAGTGGTCATGCGTTCTCGGTTGCAGATTGCTCTGGATACCTATACCAAAGATTCACCAGACAACTGATGTCGACTAGCAAAATGCTAGGGCTTGAGACCGCTCTTTGATGCAGGATAAGACGCACATAGCTACCGTCATTCTGCCCCTAAGCTCAGTGAAAAGTAGGGAAATCACTTTCTAATTCTCTTCATTTTCCGGCCTCGTCGGGGCCGAAGTTGCAGAAATAGCATGAACTACTCTACGTGAGTCACCAATCCAAGGTTACCCTACAAAACAAGGCCTCGTACGGCCAATTCTCTCCAGCACCGTTAACCGGTCCGTGTGTACTTTGCAGCTAACGCCTACCTGGGCAGCATTATCTTTCACAACAGCAGACCGGTTGAATTACCGGTTGTGATATTTTAAGCAAAGGCCACTTATCTGGAAGCAAGGCCTTCTAGAGCCGTAGCAATGCGCCACCATCCCATTTAGAAGGCGCTACCATCCCGCAGCCGTAGTAGGCTACCACCGCAGTTGCAGTAGGCTATGATCGCAGCTGCAGTAAGAGCTACAGCGAGGTATGAAAGGAAAAGATAACTTTACGAGACAGTGTACCCTGTGTGTTGTTACTCAGCTTTTCTGGCGCTCTGAATATCTTACCCAACAATCTTCAAGCTAGCTTTTTGGTTTCTACCCCTTTCTCTGTTTCTTTCTTTTTAGAAACTCTTCAAGAGATGGATTTATATTCCTTGTTTTTTTCACTCAAAATTTTGTTAAGAAATGGCGCTCTTGTCTTCATCCTTTCGTCCTCGTCTTTCGCTCTATCTTCACAATGAATGATTCCACTCGCCACGCTTTCCACCTTAATATAAAGTTCCAGGTTATACTGACCGCGTCTTTGCGCAGTCTGTTACTCGGCGCATCTATTCCTGTCTTTACATAGTCGGGAAAGTAATTATTCCAGTAAGTGCGAAGCTATCTCTGCTGGTGGCTTAGTCTATCCCAAACGCGTGCTAAGCTCCGTCATTCGCCACAGCACGGGGTTTTTTTTAATTTTATGGAGTTTAACCTTTTTAGCAACCCAGTCTAGAGCAAAGTTGAAGTTCTGGGTAGTTGGTAAGGCACAAATCGGAGGAGGTGTAACGCTCGTCCTGTGTCCCTCTGACGCCTGTTTCTCTAAGGGCTAAGCTCCCCTCGAAGTCACGACTCAGTCTACGAGGGTCGCCGCAGTTGAGGGCTCCAGATAGTTTAGACAACCCGGGGTTCTTTATAACGTCTTCTAAGATCGCACAGTACACGGGCCTGTAGCATTTCGCCACCATATAAATGCTACTGCCGCGCCCGCGTCCGATCCCGTGTCTTTCGAGTCAGCAGTCGAGCACCATTATCAGTGAAGCACTGCGGCGACCGATGTTTTTTAGTCTTTTTCACCAGAGTCGAGGAGTTTTCAGCAGCGCAAAAGAACTATCAACATACAAATAAGCTGCACAGAAGAAGCCGAACGCAAAACACCTGCTCTAGCCCCGTGTCCTCAATTTGGTTCCTTGTACTTTTATGTCTACAAGAACCTGAACAAGCCACGTTAAGAAGCAGATGCATTGCTTGCCTCCGATGAGCGCTGCGCAGGCCACCTGTAGGCGTGGTTCGGACATGTTGCAGTTGTAGAAATCTAGGGTTTCCAGGCGGCTTGTCCGTGTCGGTGGTGCCTTCGCCGCGGTGCCGGTCAGGCTAGCGTACGAAGGCGGGTGCCGTGTTAGGGCGGCGGCCATGACCTCGATGTCCTCGGCATGGATGGTGTATATGCGGACACAGAGCAATTTGAGTGTGCGGCTCTGCACAGCAGCCCGAAGCACCGCTGAGGGAGAGTAGTCGTGTGTGCCGGAGATCTGCAACCATACGAAAAAAAAAAAACAGGACGTTCAGGGAAAGGCACGGAAATATATAACGGCCGCTATATAAAACAGCAGATAACGCGAAGAGAGGTGCCCTGCTTTATTTTTATTATAAGACATCAGGGCGATGCTGCTCTGAGAGGGAAGTAAGGCCCCATAGCTTTGTAGTGTTTGTTCGCACTCAAAAGCTCTGGCACGCAGCTTTATCATTTTATTAGAGACGCAAGATGTCACCACACTTATCGCGATTGATCGCGGCCACGGGAAGCTACTTAGACATTGTTCCAGGATGTTGTAGCTGCATTTGTCCGTTATCTCGAAACTCCTTTGTCTGCTTTAAATTGAGCGCCAGGGGTTTCTGTCCCACCGGGCACGCTTGTCTATACAAAAAACAACTCTACACAGAAAAACCACCATCAACCTTACCTGCAGGCGCTCTAGAGCGACGTGGTTTTGCACGACACGCGCAAGTGCCTGGCCCTCCTTTGCCATCACGAAGTGCTCTGGCAGCAAGAGGCTTGTGACTGTCTGGTTCTGAGCCAGAGAGTCCAGGAACACAGTAGCGTTCTCACCTCCAGACTGAGGAAGAAATAAATGGCAGTGAGCAAGTCATAAAGTCTCTAAATTTGCAGCCACTGCATACGAAGGAAGAGCAGACAACTTCTCGTCGCTTAGCACAACCGAAGGAAGAGCAGACAACTTCTCGTCGCTTAGCACAACCAGAGGTTACATGCAATTCGGCTCGACTGCGAACCGGACTTCAAGTGGTCTGCAGGCTTAGCAATTTAAACCCCGTAGTTGTTTAAGGAAATTATTAAATATCAAGTTTTATGGGAAAATATTATTTTTTCATTTCGTTTCAATTGCCTTCCTGGTTGTTATTAAAGAAAAATAAAACAAAGCTGCTTTAGAGAAGTTTTTCTTCAATGTGTCGTGAGAGCACAGGTTCTGAAATGAGTATTCGAACAGACGCAGTTCAGAGAAAATAGCATATGACAAGACATATGCAGCATATACAAAGCATATATAGCATATGTCTTGATCTGCACTGTCCAACCACTGCAATTAACTCTTTTCAAAGCTACCCCCCCCCCCCCCCTCATCAACCTGACACCAGCTGGCCAGAGTCCTCAGTTAGCACACAACTTTACCTTTGCAAGCATACCAAAAATATGGCGCCACACCTCTATGACGGTCGACGTCAAGCATAAGCTAAACATCACCAAAGAAACAGGACATAAATACTATACACGGACGCCACAAGATTTATTATAGGGCCATACCCATATGCAGTATATGCACCCGGACAGACAGAACGGATCACGAGCAGAGTTCGGTCGTTTTCAGACCATCTCTTATAAACACTCTAGAAATTAACTCACGCGATATTATACGCCACCCAAAAAGAATCTCCACTTACAAAAGACCAAAACCGCAAACACCAACAACCACGTCCACTCTAGGAAATCTATTCTCAATGTACAGAGCCCAGCACTGGAAACCCACCCACGTGACATTAAAATAGAATTCTATAACCGCAATCCCAACATTACATTTAGCCTGCGTTGGATACATGGCCATACTGCGATCGATTGAAAGGAGTCGGTTAATCAGCGGGGCCGTGAAATTGACATACTGCTGCCGTCGAATCCTTGGCCGAACTCAAAGTCAGCAGAAGGCCACATAACATACAAAGGGCAAATAGCTGAACACTACAAGGATGCCAGAGAAAACCGTACAATTTGAGTCCAACCTCACCCTCAGTCGACATGGCACAAGCACATGCCCATCGCAAACTTCAAGCTAGCATTCTCCTCGTCACACTAACACTCTGCAGCCTTGAATATTTTATGAAAGTTGGTGCCTTTTTGTTGAAATACTCAAAGGACACTTCTGTCCTCCCTCTCTACAGAGGGCGATCAATTGAAAACATGAAGGGAGCCATAAAAAAAAAATGTGTCGTTCGGTCATGGTGCGAGCCACTCACTATGAAGGCCAACTAGGGGACGGGACAGGAAATTAAAGATAATCCTGCCCGCGCCAGCTGGGCACCTGTGCTCTGACCAATATGCAGTAACTCAGGCTAGCTCGCCACAAAGGAGCAACAGTAGCCGCCCATGAAAAGTTAAAATCCTAGACGGAAAGATCAGATATAAAAGTTGTGAGAAAAATTACAGGAAAGAGGTAGGTTGGCGACTTCCAATTTCCCCCTGTCGGGCAACGACGGAAGTGCCGGCTACGGGGCTGATATGTCGCCTCCGTCGAGGGGCCCTTAAAGGTGCAAACTCTCTGCATCGACTCAACAACCAGAATCCCCTTTTCCCCCGGGCACGCCACGCTCGGTTAAGCGTGGATCTTCGGGTCCGTGGTGGCACATTGCTCACCAACATCCCCCCGCGGCGATGCACCCGCGGATGCTCGGGAAACCGTGCTGTCGCAGCACATCGTCTAATCACAGGTAATCGCAGGTGATCGGCACTTTATTGGAAATGATTGGTTCCGCTCTGGTCATTTTGTAAGACCGCCCTTCGCCAATACGTATCTAATATTGGGCCACGTACCTGCAAAGGCCATGTACAGCTGCAACGGAAAAAGAATGGCATTAGTGAATCATGACCGGAGCGAAAAATCGCGACACGCGGGGCTATTGTTGCCGAGTACACCGATAGCGAGAGTGCCAAGAACATTCCATTTCCTGAAGCGGGGGTGGCCGGCAGAAAGCAGCCCACCTAGACATTCGCCCCTAAGAAATGCAAAATCTTAAACGAACGCCTTTAGATGCATGTCTTATCAGGCAAACCATGTGCTAAGGCGGCTAAGCACATAATCTCGTTTTATTTGTTTTTTTTTGCGCTGGCGTGGCGCGGAACGTTATCTTTATCACCGTTTTCCTTGAATGTGCTGGGGAAGCACTGTCAAAAGTGGGGACGCACTGTGGCAGTGCCTGCTTTTGGATGGGCTGCTTTCTGTCGGCCACCCCCATTCTGGAAAGTGGAATGTGCCAGGTACTCTCGCTATCTGCTCATACGGCTACAATAGCGCCGCGTCTCGCA
Source organism: Amblyomma mixtum (assembly GCF_055824585.1). Taxonomy (NCBI): domain Eukaryota; kingdom Metazoa; phylum Arthropoda; class Arachnida; order Ixodida; family Ixodidae; genus Amblyomma; species Amblyomma mixtum. Next base: position 65,076,887 of record NC_143018.1, read on the forward strand.
ATTTTTCCGCTCCCGTCATGAGTTCCTTGTGCTAATCTTTCTCCGTTGCAGCTGTACCTGCCAAATGCAAGTGCAACCATGAAAGGAAATACGAAAGAATGTTTGAAGAAGGGCTGGCTCCTGACACAAAATTTCGTTGCCAAACTGCAAGTGCGCCCTATCTACAAGAAGACAGCAGTGCTTTTTCGCCATAAGGACAAGGGGACCCGCTATGTCATGGAAATGTATTTTATCCACAATCAGGGAGCAAAGTGCGCTAGCCACCCTTCCGTGACGTTCATTGACAAAGAAATTGACTATATTGCCTCCCACATGACAAAGTTTCATTTTACTAGGTTTTCTGTATGTTTTCCTGCATATATTTTACTTTCTGTCTTTCAATAACTAAGTTGCTAGTCAGCGCTTGTCTTCTGTATGTGTTTTCCGCCTTTGTTGCGCTGTTCCCCATAAGGTGAATACTTACCAACTCACCCAAATTTCAGCTTTACTCAAAGTAATTAAGAATCTGATGAAAAAGGCAGAGACACAAAATACGCAGGCAGGGTTTGCGCTTGCTCTCCTTGACATTCGTCATATATACTTTCGCCACTTACACAGCACGCGTACGTGCATAAAATACTTGATTTGTGGTGGTCTAAGACCTTGTTTACATGTCTCTAGCCTGTATTGTGCATCCCTAGGCTTCACCGAGGTGAAGACACCATGAAATATTTTATTAAGGCGAAAGCCTTTAATGTCTCATCGTTGTAAGCAGCAGTTGTCGACAGAAATGTCACGCTTTTCAGTTGGTCGAAACGGTCGTGACGTCACAGTGCGCGAATTTCAAACGGGGCCAATTGTACTTTGGCTAGTAACCATGCAATTAACTGAAGAGATCATATGGTGATGCTCCATGTAAGTGGGACTGAGCTTAGTTAATTGCTTAATCACCTAATTAGCCTAATTAACTTTTCTAGTCAGGCCATATAAATAAATAAAACCGAGTAGGAAATTCGTCGAGCTCGGGAATCGAACCCCGGTCTTCGGCGTGCGAGACGGGCATGATATCCACTCCGTCATCGATGGTTTGGAATGAACAAAGGCGCGTCTAGTGAATACGGTGTCTTCGCTCACTCCCATCCTCCTCCCTTCCTTTCCGGCGACGTTTAGGTGTCCACCGAGATCTGAGAGACAGATACATTTCCTTCCCTCAAAAACCAATTTACCGACGAGCGAGGCTTAGAACCGAATGGGCGATGGCGTTCTATGGACTCCCTGGGAGCGTTGCAAGACGCTGTCGTGTTCCGCTCTTTAGAGGATGAAGCTTAACATCTTAACCCCACATCAGTGACCACACTTTAGGTAAAAAAAGTGCCCCCCTGAATTTTGACGGCTGTCCATTGAGATATGTGACACAGTTACTGAGTAATTTTCTTCCCTCAAATACAATTTTCATTTTCTTCATTACGGGCCCTCTTTGTCTTCTTTCACTCCCACTTCCTCCCTTCCTGTACGGTGCGGTTCGGGTGTCCACCGAGATGACAGAATTACTGCGCCATTTCCTTTCCTCAAAAACCGTTGCGTTCAAAGGGCAAGGCACCTCGCCGAACGGGTGGTGGCGTTCCGTGGACTCCCTGGCAGCGCTACAACACGCTGTCGTGTTCTACTCCTAAAGGCGAAGCTTGAGCGTCTATAATTAGCAGTTAATTAGTGTTCAGGCCTCAATCAGTAATTAACCATTAATTAGTGATTTGAAATCACTTAGCAATTAGTACTCAATTATATGTAACGCCACCAGTGCCGCAGAGGCAGTCAAAATGGTGCGGAAAACGCTTTCGCCTCTACGCACTTTAGACAGTCAGTGTCCCCTGAATTTTTAAAACGTATTGTAGCCATGCGCGTCCAAGACTAACACATAATTTTCTCTGCTACTTTCCTGGCCTCCAGTGTTAAGAACAAATCGATGGACGGCACAATGTTGTTATTTTAAGTTTAAGTAAAACAGAATCAGGCTCGAGGAGCTTGCCATATTACTAGCGATATTCGTACAGCGTCAAATGACGAGTTCATCGAGTGCTATCTCCAGTGTTATCAAAAATAGGTTAGCGGTAACCATATTGAAACAAATTGTGTATTAATCCAGTTCCTTTTCATAACTACCTCTATAAGGAATGTTACTACAATATACGATCCCAAACTTGCACAATAGAAAAGATACTCATGTAATATAGCACACAAAAAAGGACATGTCAGGTATCCGATTTGCTCAGCTATCGCCGTGCTGTATTAGCCATGCTAAAATAAAGTTTCATATCAAGCCTTTGGAAAGAATGTTTTTGTTTTGAATTTATTTTCTCTAGAAAACATAGTAGTAGCCCTGCTGTGAACTTAATCTCGTATTCTTTTTTCACTGCATTCATCCTTGTTGATTTCTGCCTCTGTGCGCCTAGAAACTGATTTTTGGTATATGGATTAGCATTCAGGTTGTGCATTAGCTTCTAAACACAAGCTTTTGTTCTCTTTTATCTTACTAGCTTATAGAACGAGTGCCACGCCAAATTGGGAAACGGGGTTCGGGGCTTACACTTGTGGCTTACACGCCTTTTTGCCAGCCCCCTGTCTGAGTAAAAATTTGATTTCATTTCATTATCTGGGCGTCAGGACTGCGGAATGGGAGAAAGTCGCACATAAAAAATGCAAATGACTGCGAGTTGAAGGCGTTACCTGCACATCTTGAAAGCGGATGTACTTGAGGGTAGTGGTGCGCACAAGGTAGTCGCCCAGCGTCTCCGCCGATTCGGCATCGAAAAGGACCCGCGATACGTGAAGTTCGCGGAGAGAAGGGAGGCAGACCGCCGACTGGGACCACATGCCCACGCTCATCCACTGAAGCTGGTGGAAACGCAGACATAAAGAAAGGGGTGGGGAAAGAGATTAGGATGTCCAGTCCTACATCGGATGTACTTGAGCTTAAATATAGCGTCATCATATACTGCGAGGCACCAACAGGTACCACGGAGGGGCGAGGTGCTGTTGCGCATGCCCAAGCAGCAGAGGTGATTGGTCCGATATTGGAAACGTATCGGCAAATGACGGCTCTACAAAGGACCAGGATGAAACCATCCATTTGCAATACTGGGCCGATCAACTGTGCGGCTTAGTTGGCGTATAGGAATGATCTGCGCATGCTGTTAGCGGTTCCCTGTAGCAGTATGTGATTGCACTATGATAAGTCTGTTGTTATTGCTCAGCTCACCAGCTTGAGTTCAGCGCTCACTGAAGAAGTGAACGAGAAGGAGCGCACTCCTTTAGCGCCGTTCTGCAGGGAATGCCAGAAGATGCCCATCTCGATCTTCGTAATAGCATTGTCCACAACAACGTCGGTTACACACCTGTAATACCAGACAGGAAAACAATTATAAAGAAACCAACTTGAATGCTTCCTGTTGAGTAGCCATTCATCATTAGCATCGTAAGCTTGATTATTCGCAAAAGAAAACCCTCGCACAAATCTCTCCAAATAACCCTGTCCTTGCCAGCTGCTGCCATGCTTTCACTGTAAACTTCTTAATCTCATCCGCCCGCCCAACCTTCTGCCGCCCCCTGCTACGCTTGCCTTCTCTTGGAATCCACGCCGTTACCCTAAAGAACCAGCGGTTATCTTGCCTTTGCATTACATGCCCTGCCCAAGCCCATTTCTTCCTCTTGATTTCGACTAGGATGTCATTAACTCGCATTTGTACCCTCACCCACTCCGCCCGCTTCCGATCTCTTAACGTTACACCTATCATTTTTCTTTCCATAGCTGGCTGCGTTGTCCTTAACTTAAGCTGAACTCTTTTCGTTAGCCTCCACGTTTTGTCCCACGGGTGAGTATCGGTAAAATACAGCTGATATGTATTTTTATGCAGAGGGCTACTGGGAAACTGCAATTCATGATCTGGAAGAACCTGCCAATTGCGCTTCCCCCCATTCTTCTTTTTCTAGTGTTTTCATTAGCTGTCAGCGCAATTATTGACATTGTAAAAGCCTTCAGCCAGAGATAAAACTGGAAAGGACGACAGGTTGAATCGCTTTGTGCTGTCGTCTTCTTTGGTCTGTTTCTCTACCCCGCTTTCCAACTGATGATGGTTGGTTTGGTTTATGGGGTTTAACGTCCCAAAGCGACTAAGGCTATGAGAGACGCCGTAGTGGAGGGCTCCGGAAATTTTGACCACCTGGGGTTCTTTAACGTGCACTGACATCGCACAGTACACGGGCCTCTAGAATTTCTCCTCCAAAGAAATTCCAGCCGCTGCGGCCGGGATCGAACCCGCGTCTTTCGGGTCAGCAGCCGAGCACCATAACCACTTAGCCACCGCGGCGGCGTTCCAACTGATGAGTATTTAGTTTTCGGTGACACAGCTGCGCGATAAATTTAACTCGACTAGAGTTTCTCGACACTGAATAGACTGTTTCTGAGGCTGCAGTGTGCAGGGCCATCGAATGCTGTGCACATTGGATGTAGGGTCCACCACAAGGCAGCACCTTCTTTTATCAATGTTTTCTTTTCTCTCTAAGAAAGCGGCCGGCCCCTAGTGCATTGTTATTTATATGGCTGTTATCACTCAACAGAGCGGCACGATGATACACTGGGTTGCGGGGACACTGAAACCCGTCTGATAGCAGCAGATCACCCGTATATTGCCATCGGGGAATACTCTGCACTAAAAATTTCCCAGTACTCGCAGTGACTCTTAAGGGCGATAAAACAATATACAAGCTAGTAGATATCTCGAATTCGGAGATATCAAGTAGCGCCTATGTTCTCTGCGATAAAAGTCACAAACACGGCCCCCCTCTGACAACGGATGACATAAAGGCCTACCGCCGAGCTCAAGGTGAGCGCAAAGGGGGCTTCAGCTCACTTTTTTTTTCATAAGCTCGACCTGCGTGCCTACCAGCTATTGAGACGTGGCCCAATAAATTGCCAGTTATAAAAATTGTCAGTGAGTACTTCTATTAGCGCTGCGTCTGTTTCTAGCATCTGTGGTCTTCGCTAAATTAACTACCACTGCTCGATGAGCAGACGTTGTACAGTGCGCGCTCAGGCTGTTTCCTATTAGCTGAACATAACCTCACGTTTAGTCTCAGTGTAAAGTCCCTCCGACTGACGCTGTGCTAAGACACCGTGGCTTGTGATTAGAATGGCAAGCTGAAAGACATAATGCAAAACATTGGGCTCTGTCCTGTCAATGGTGTACCAACGTCATAGTGACGCCCTTATTTTATTTACGCTGTTCATTTTAGAGCGCAGCTCTTTGGCGTCCGTTCCTGGGTTTCGCGTCGTCGTCGGCGTCGGCCTCGTAACCAGCTCCGCCCCCCTTTCATCCCCCCAGCGCTAGCAGCGACCGACTGATACCGCTGGATGCCGCTGACGCCGCTAGAGAGTCAAGATAACGTGACTGCATAGAACACCGTCGCCGCCATGCAGAAAGAGGAGGAAAGGGACCCCCCCCCCCTGTTCTTGTGTGGCGGATAGGGTGCTCTTCAGTTGCCGACGCGCCGGTTATTTCACGTAGGCCCCGGCACGTCGACGAATACGTGACCACCTTCCCACGGCTAGACCTGGTTCTTAGCGCTGCGGAAGCGAGGGTATCATATTGTTTGTGTCGGCATCGGCGGCGTTGTCCCTGAAACCAACTCCGCAGCTGGTGTTGACTCACTATCGGCGTCAGCGGCATCAGTCAGTCGCTGCTATCTCTTCCCTCCTCCCTTTATCGTGTTGTCCGCTTGCTGCGCGCGCTTCTGCCCCCATCGTTTGCCGCTGGGTGTACACGCCGCCCCCCTCCCCCCTGTTCCTGCGAAAAATAAAAAAAAAATTCTGTGATAGCGCATACATGAGTTGCTCGATTTCTTTGCCTCAATCTATCGAAAAGGTGAAACAGCTTATTTGCTGCGCTCAAATTTCGCATTAGGAAGTAACGTAATCGTCGGTAATTTTTTGCTATGCACTCTATTGAAGGTGTGCATAAGCTTAGGTGTAGCTTTCTGACTGATCCGAACACGCCTGTCATGCATTTTCACTGGCTCATCTTAGTAGATCTAAATAATGTCCAACATTCTCTGACAAAAATTTGGAAAATTTTAAAAATGCAAGATACCGTTAGGGAAACATAGAATATTGGTGGTTCATTCTTCTGATATGTAGCAAAATACTTCTTCTAAAGTGTTTCCATCGATCGCTTCTAACAGTTCAGACCGCAGTAGAAAAGCAATTGGGAACGTAGCGTAAATAACAAACGTACACTCGCCAACAAATTCATCAAAAGAAAACGACGTTTGGGGGCCCGTACGGGTCCCCTGGATAACACAGAGCGCCGCATGGAACGACAGTGGCTTACATACGGTTAAAATTTCCTTGTGAGCGATTATAGATTTCCGGCTGATTACCGGAACGCTTTTGGCGATAGGAAGAACTAATTTTTAAAAATGTGAGAATCGGGTGATCTGCTGATATATCGATTGTTAAAGTGAAATCTCACATTATTAGAAAAATTGTGATCATCAACGGTTTTTTCCTTAAAAATGATTTTGTCAAGACTTGTTGGGTATGTGCTTTCCCTAGATTATTCTCGAAAATATTTCGGATAAATACTGTTGCTCTCGAACATAGCTGAGCATTGTGTTTACTGATACCGACGGGCTCACCCGATCCTATGTCTATTCTGTCTTCTAACTGATATTTCTATGCAGCAAGATTATGCTCCTGGGAGCATCGTAAGCAGATATTGCCATAAGAAGTCCTGTTCATACACCAAGGTACACACAAAAAGCAGTATTTAAAAAAATGTTTCATTTCACTACACCGCCACACCAATATCTGCCCCGTCGCATCACAGTATGTGCCGGCGGTGAACGCTTTCGTGTAAGATTACGAGTCACCGACGGCGCATAAAATGAACGCGTTCATTCGGGTTCCACCCTTCCAGTCGGGTTGTACAGGTTCCGACTAGTGCCTCCAGGTCAACAGCCAAAGTTCTTGGATGCTAGTCTCACGGAACTACTCAAACAATGTGGAGACCTATGATCTTCGTCCCTGGTACCCTCTGGTCGTCTCCACGCCATTCCTCTCCTCGTAATATCCTCCTCCTCGTGACTGCTTCGCAAGAGTAAGCAGAAGTTTCAAGTGAAATGGATGTAGCAGGAGCTCACTTGGCCCAAATCTTTGAATGTATTCCGCAGTCAACGCGTATGGACAGAAGTGTTAGAGTGGAAAGCGTGACCAGGGGCTATGGTGGATGGTTTATGAAGGTTTAACTTTCCAAAGCGACTCAGGCTATGAGTAACGCCGCTATGAAGAGGCGTTCCTGTATTGAATGCCTCCAGACATTTCGACCACCTGGGGTCTAATTTCGACCACCTGCGTCTTTCGACGCAGCAAGCAATCTGGAACGCTTGGATACCAAACTTCGCCAGGTGGGCCCAATTTTAAAGATTTTAAGGCCGAATTACAGCCGGCCACCCGGGCGACGCAGTTTGGCCTAAAGGTGTCGGCGTTCCCCGCCGACGCACGGCGGCGCATACATAAACTCAATTGCATAAATAAACTCAATCTGGCTAGGTGAGGCACCCCTCCAAATTGAATGGAAGACTGCCCTGGTCACCTCCATTCCTAAAGCCGGCAAAGCCATCAACACGGACAACCTCCGCCCCATCTCCCTCACGTCTTGTGCGGGAAGGCTGATGGAGACTATGGTGCGAGACAGGCTGTACGAGTTTTTGGAAAACCAAAATGTATTCGCAGACACCATGTTGGGTTCCACCCGCACCGCTCTTCGCAGAATGTCCTGCTTCAATTAGACCGCGAAATTCTGAATCCCGTCGAATACACCCTTAATGACAAGGTAGTACTCGCCCTCGATTTGAAGGGGGCTTTCGACAATGTAATACACGACATTATTTTGACGCACCTCTCCCAAACGAACTGTGGACACAACACTTTTCAGTACATTAGACACTTTCTTTCCGCCCGGCAATCGTATATCCGGATACACGATGAAGAACACGGCCCCTACTAATTAGGTACGAGCGATACCCCGCAGGGCACGGCCCTCTCACCCCTGCTATTCAATTTGGCAATGATGAAACTTCAAGCCCAGCTCGAAAGTGTTGAAGGCATACAGCACGCGCTCTATGCCGACGACATCACCATCTGGGCTAAACACGGATCGGTAGGAGACATTGAAGCCAACCTGCAGCAAGCGGCGGAGATAGTGGACGCTTACACCCGCCGCTGCGGCCTTGAATGCTCCCCAGCAAAATCAAAATTTGTGCACATTCGACCCTCGCCGAAGTGCACTACCAAAAACGAACTGTCCCTAGCGAGCGGACCCATCCAAGAACACGCTGAGATCAGAGTACTGGGTCTCTTTATCAATAAACACCGCCGTGTCGACACGACACTGGCCAAATTGCGCAAGATGGGGGACCAGGTGGACCGCATAATCCGCCGGGTTTTCAATAACCGCGGGGGGTTACGGTGCAAAGATGCCTTGCGGATGGCGCACGCATTCGAAACCAGTCGAGTCTTGTACAACACTCCTTACCTCCACCTTCGCAAATGTGACGAGGAAGCTCTTGAGGTGGTTCTCCGTAAGATCTACAAGCGTGCTCTCGACCTGCCGGTCACCACGTCCAACCATCGCTTCCTCGGTCTGGGGATGGTCAACACCTTCGTGGAGCTCCGAGAAGCGCACTTGACAAACCACTACACAAGACTCTCTAGACGCCGTCGGGTCGCCGCCTGCTTGCCCGACTTCACATCCAACATCCAACACTGACGGAAGAGCGCGTGCGCATTGCCGGAATCTGGAGATACGCCCTGCATCTACGCCCTGCATCTACGCCCTGCATCTACGCCCTGCATCTACGCCCTGCATCTACGCCCTGCATCTACGCCCTGCATCTACGCCCTGCATCTACGCCCTGCATCTACGCCCTGCATCTACGCCCTGCATCTACGCCCTCTTCCGGCCAACATGACACGAGACGACCATAGTGGCCGGCGCCTCGCGCGGGCGGGAGCCTTGGCACGCTACTATGGAAACAAACGCGGAGTATTTTACGCGGACGCCACCGGCCCACACCATGGGGGTTGGTACTAGGCCGCAGTCGTCCACCAAAACAACGCAGTGAACCGGCTTACGTTCAAAGCACAAGACATTACTCCTGCGTAAGAGATGGCAATCGCGCTCGCCGCCGCCGATCAGGACTCGCGGGTCATCATTACCGACTTGCGAGGGGCCTGCAGGAACATCGAAAGGGGCTTTATTCCCTATTTGGCATAACGAATACCTCAGAATAGCAATAACCTCGGGGCTCCCGCGTCCCGCACACTACTATGGACTCCCGCGAACGCGAGTCTCGAGGGAAACGAAGCGGCCGACGTCGCTGCCCGCGCGCTCACTCTTCGGGCATCGCCTTCGCCTCCCTCCGATGCGGACTCCGATCCCAATCCGGCTTTTACCTTCAAGGAAATCATCCAATATTACCGATTCGGCCATGCAATCTTCCCTAAGCCCTGCAAGGGCCTCACGAAGGTGGAGGAACGCTTACTCCTTCGCCTTTATACTAAAACACTGCTGTGCCCGGCAGGCCTCAAACATTTAGACCCTGCGTGCAAAGAGGAGTGCCCGCACTGAGGGAAAAGTCTTCGGACCTTTACCACATGGTGTGGGCATGCCAATCAACCCCGTACCTTCCCCTCATCCCCAACCCTACCCGGGAGGACTGGGAGGCGGCCCTGCTCGGCTGCTCTGACCTGGCTAGCCAAAAGGCCCTGGTCTGGCACGCCCAAGCAGTAGCTACAGCCATTGGGCTCCTGTAATGAGCAGCCCAACTAGCGTTTGTTAGGGACGGCCCCTTAAGGACCGCTCCACTCGCTCCCTATGCATATTTTAAATATAAAGTTTTTCACTCAGTCAGTCAGTCAATTAGTCAGTGCAGTAACATCGCACCGTACACGGGCCTCTAGAATTTCGCCTCCACCGATATTCGACCGCCGCGGCCGTGATCAAGCTCACTCTTTCTTGTCAGCAGTCAAGCGCGATAACCACTCAGCCACAGCGGCGGCCGTGGTCAGCGGCTAACCGCCGAAAATCACTTCTGGCATACAAAAATAAAAAGAAGCGCGTGACGGGCAAAACTTGCCCAAGTCGCTCGCATGCGCCACTCGCCTGTGCTGCCGCAGGAGCACGTTAATCAGCAGGGAGGCCATGAGGACGTCACGGATTCCCGGCTCATTGCTCTCGGGACATTTGAATCCCTGGAGGACCAGTTCGCCCCACGAGTGTTCGTGCAGCTCGACGTAGTTGCGAGAGAGCACCCGGTTCCATGCTTCCAGTTCGGACACCAGCCAGCACTGCTGCTCGCCGGGCTCGCACGTGCAGGGCCGGTCGAAGTTCTCGCGGTCGCCGCTGTCGCTTTCAAGCGCTGCGACAGAGTTTGAAAGAAGTGCTGAAAGTGATTAGGTTCATTTCAGAAGCATCTGTCACTGCTACGACACTTATCTTTATTACTTCAATTCTATTTCATTTATTTCACAATATACACGGTAGGAACTCTCGGAGAAAACGCTGCTCGAAGCAGCTTGACTGGGCTCAAGAGATTACAGCAAGGTAGGGCAGCGGAAAGATGCAAACACCAGGAGAAAAAACAAATGTAACAACGAAAGTGGATGCTCATACATGAGGACACACAATACATATCAAGTAGCTAGACAAGCAATTACTTTTGGAACAGTGCAATCAGTGATCAGTAAGCATAATGTCATTACAGTGTAAATTACAGATGCAGCAGCGACATCACTTGACATTTCAATAATTAAACCAAAATTTTAATATTAAATTATACGTCATAATGTTACACATACAGGAAAGCGTATTTCGTGTATGGGGGAAATAGAAAAAGGAAAAATATATCCCGAGATTTGTGTTCACAAATCACCGGATAAGTGCCTCATAGACCCGAAGGGGTGCCCTTTGTCTTCACCATCCGCATCTCATGGGGGAAGTGCGGTGTTCAAACTCCACTGTCACACCGGGTGTCCACCGTTGATACAATAGCTACAACCTGTCGCCTGGCCTAGTGTTCGCCTTCTCGGGGGTTAAATACTTGGTAAATGGGTATCTGACCCTCCCTTGTGCAGACAGAAATATATCGTGCTATATTGCTCTTAGGTCGAAGCTGCTCATGCACTGAAATAATTGAACATAACGAACTGCATCACGGAGGGATCGGCTCTGCACCACGGAATGTACGATGAAGGTCTTGAATATAGTACTTGAATGTTTAATTCAGTTTGTGGCGGTTTAATGTTAAAATACGACTCAGGCTATGAGGGACGCCGTAATGAAGGGCTCCGGAAATTTCGACCACCTGGGGTTCTTTAACGTGCACTGACATCGCACAGTACACAGGCCTCTAGAATTTCGCCTCTATAGAAATGTGACTGCCGCGGCCGGGATAGAACCCGCGTCTTTCGGGTCATCAGCTGAGCGCCGTAACCCCTGAGCCATCATGGCGGCCTGTACTTGAATGGTTCAGCAAAGCACTTGCTCATTTAAACGTCCGAAATTGCTCATATAAAGATCAGAACTACTGAAAGTTAATTTAAGGGTGCTAAACATGCGTTGCTAACATTTTAGACTGGAAGAAGCTGCGCATTCTCACTGCACTACGCCTCACACGTGGTGGATTCGAGAGGTACCTGAAGTACCTCCTATCTACGCTGCTGTATCTGCGTCTCGAAGCTTTCTACCCTTGGCGTTGCTCCTGCGATGAAGCTGCAGGGATGCACCCGGTGCGGCACGGCGGAATCAGAACGGTTATCACTTTGCGGTAAGGCTTGCAAGAACAGAGTGCTCGACGGTGCGCTAATTTCTTAGGAAAGGCTGAAAGAAATACGGAAGCACAGCATATACAGCTGATCCTACTGCGTCCCTTATGAACGCTCGTGATCCACATACCAGAAGGTACTTTTTGGTCTTTTTCGACCGACGCGGAAGAGATGTCTTTTATATGTATGATCCAGTTCCGTGCTATCGGGACATAGGTAGACGCCACTACTTCTACCATAACCGACTGTTGTTTAACTTGTTTTCACTGAAGGTAGTTATATTTTGCGCAGGTAAAGCATTGCGCGACGGTGTTTTCCTAAAGACTGTTGATATATTGCGTTTAATTGGTTGTGCTACGCTGACAGGAAACCACGTAACTTTGCCTAGACTAGATGGCCGAAGCTATCGGAAATTCGTATCCTCCAATACAAAATATCCATGTTAGGTATCAGGACTTCTTAAACTTGTTTCGGTTGCCTAAACAGTCTGCTGCTGGCATTTGTGCAAAATAGCTTCATGCTAAGTTTGCTAGCCTGTGTTCGGTTATACTTAGCCAACTTCTCTTTATATCACTTGTACGATGACATTTGCTGGTTAAAGTCACGTGTGTATGCGTGTACAGGTGGTTCAAATGAAATGTGCTCTGGCCGCGGAGTCTGTTACAGCAGCATATTCTAGCACTTGGGCCTGCGAGGCTGGTAAGGTTCTCACATGTGCGACTTCTCCTACCACCTACTGAGATGAGGAAGTTTGGGGGGTGTCGTAAGGGCGTCACTGCACGTACGATACACAATCAGACAGTGTGGCCTGGTGGCCTTTGGCACACCCTTAAACTGTTGTGAATGTAATGCTGCAAATATTTGTACTCTTTGTTCATGCTCGAATTGCCGGCCCGGTGCTTTGTAGCTTTAATTTCATGCAATAGGCTTCGAGATATGTCCCTAATGATCGCAGACACGTGCAACTGCTACATTGTTCGAGATTCTTATTGTTGGCTTTCGTGCTTTATATTTAGCGTGGCCGAGAACAGCGCCGACTCGTTTCTTCGACGACAGCTGGATAGGTTTGCTGCTATCGCCACCCCCGAATTGTTCAGCTCTTTGTGTGCGCAAGAGAGCCAAATAATCTGTTTAAGTGTCACTTCAGTCTGCTTCGCATCTGACTACGGCTTTGTCCCCACCAGATGACATCTGGTCGAGGTGCTGGAGTGTTGACTTTTCATGCGCATGAAGATAGACTCAAGTGCACATTAAACGTCCGTCGTCATTCAATACCGCCAATACAGTGTGTATATATTTTTGTGCCTTATGCTTTAGCGACACATTAAATGTGTTATAGGCCAAAGGCCCCATCCACAAATTTCCAATTAGTTCCGCGCAGCATCAGCCACGTTCTCTTCATAGAAGCATACTCCTTGATCTCAACTCCTCGTCTCATTCTCTGCTGTCTGCGCTAGGTTTTCTGTTTGGAATCTCCTCTTGTAAACCAACTCAAGTGCGCGTACCGCGTCCATTTCGTCTGTTTTATCACAATAAGAAAAACATTATCTGGCCTGTCCTCTTATCTACGTTAGTCTACTTCCGTCTCAAAACGTTGCCTTATTCAATTTGTTTAAAAGTGCGTTTCTCAGTCTTTCCATATGGAGTAAAACTACTTAAGGTTACAGTTTGACGTGTCCTGAACCCAACTTTTTTTTACCAAAGTAAGTGCAACATTTTACCCCGTGCAAAGAACTTTCCTTACAGGAGTCACCACTGCGCCTCCTGGCACCACGAGATGAGGTAGATTGCCTGGACGCTCCCCTGCTAAGAGTGCGGTTGAACTCGTTGAAGATGCCGCTGATATCCTTAGCGGTAGCTTTGGAGAATGTGCATAAGCTCCGAAGCGTGTCCATGTACTTTGCAGTGACGACTCCTAAGCGCCGGTCTTTCTTCGATGAGCTTGCCATGCTCTGAAAATAAAGCGGGCAAAAACTTGGAGCAAACTTAAGTTCTGCCTTTGTACAAAACTGTACAAAATGAACTCGCAACTTTTTCTCATCGCGGGCAGCACTGAACAGTGACCCTGTTGCTTCAGGCGAATTTCGCACCCTACATCTCACAAATATACGGTTTTCCAGGCCATATAGTGAACATAGTAAATAATATTTTCCGAAACAGTGAGTGCGGCAGCACGCAGCCCACCATTTTTGTGTCATCATATTTTGCCGCCACTAGTACCGCCATTTTTTCTCAACTTAAAGCGTAATGAGGATCTTCGAAATAGGAATTATTTTCGTTAGTTAGTTAGTTAGTTATATGGGGTTTTATGGCGCATAAGCAACTATGGCTATCATGCGCCAAACACAAGGTTAGATGATGTTATGTCAAGTGTATAAAGGTTACATTATAACAGGTTTAAAACATTGGCTTTCTTTAGAAACTTACAAACAAGTGAAAACTCGACAAGTGTCTGCTTGTCTGCTCGCCTAAAAGCAATGCGGGATCAAATGGAATCTGTTGATTATAAAATACAGTAAAAAACTTTCTCCTAAGTTCTTCGAGATGGGAACAAGAAATTAAAATGTGATTAACTGTGAGCTCCTCACCACACATTTCACACACAGGTTTGTCCTTTTTTGTTAATAAGAAGTTATGGGTGATGTGTGTGTGACCTATGCGTAAACGACATAAAATTACTTCGATAAAACGCTCTTTATGGCGGCATGATTTCCATTCTTTTAAAATGGGCTTTATGGTATGCAGCTTGTTGTGTCCTTCATTTTCCCAAGAAGCTTGCCACTTGGCTCTTAGTCTGCTATGCACTAACTTCATGTAATCCCTAGGAGGCAAATTCACATGTTTTATTTCCATGGTTCTGGCATGAACAGCACACATGTCGGCTCTCTCATTGTCCCTAATACCAACGTGACTGGGAACCCAGCAGAACTTTATAACATGTTTTTGTGCTGTGACCTTTACTATATTGTGTATGATGCTCCCTATCAGTGGCTCCATGGCATTTTTGGAGTTTAATGCTGTAAGGACGCTCAGTGAATCTGTATAAATGATGCTGTTTTTGATGTTTTCATTTGTTATTTTCTGTACCGCAACACTAATGGCATAACACTCAGCGGTGAACACTGTAGCACATGAGGGCAGTCGCACTGCATTTTCATTTTTTCCTTGTATTGCTGCGCGTCCTACATGAGCATGAGTTTTTGACCCATCAGTATAAAAGGCAGTATAATTTCTGTATTTTTGTTGTAGTGCTAGATATTCTTGTATTATATGGTCGTGTGGTGTACAGGTTTTGCTGAGGCGTGTTAGAGTGACGTCACACACTGTGGGGAGAGTGTACCACGGTGGTAGCGCTTCGTGGCTTGGGGCAATATTTTTGATTTCGTTTAGTATGTTCAGAGTTTGACATTTTTCTTCGAAGCGCAAGAGCAACGGCTTAATCGCATGGGGCTTGTTGTTGAAGAGTATTCGGGATGGGCATTTCGTCACAATTGGGTAACAGAGATGTTTGGGCTGAGAAAGGATTTTGAGGATGTATGTACAAGTTAGTGCAGTTCTTCGATCTTCTAAGGAAGGTTCATTAGTTTCCACATACAGACTTGCTATTGGTGAAGTTCTGTAAGCACCGGAAGACAACCCTAAACCAAGATTGTGGACAGGATCCAGTCGTTTTATGTAGGACGGTCTTGCTGAGCCATATACTATGGACCCATAGTCTAACTTAGAGCGAACCAGAGAACGATATATATGCAACAGGGAAGCTCTATCAGACCCCCAGCGTTTTCTTGATTGTATTTTCAGCACATTAAGGGCCTGGAAAGCTTTTTTCTTTAAGCTGTTTATATGTGGCAAGAATGTGAGCTTTTTATCGAAAGTTATCCCTAGGAATTTATGCTCTTGTTTGACAGGTAGTGGGGTTTGGTTTAAATGTAGTGTGGGGTCGGCCTGTAGGCCTCGTCTCAAAGAGAACAGAACCGCTACTGTTTTCTGAGGGGAAAATCTAAATCCGTTTCTATCTGCCCAGGTAGCCAGTTTATTTATTGTTATTTGTATTTGCCGCTCACAGGTAGGTATGCTGGAAGACGTGCATGCTATTTGGAGGTCGTCTACGTAAACTGAGTACATTATGGATTTTGGGATTACTTTTCCTATGGAGTTCATTTTGATGACAAATAAGGTCGTGCTGAGGATGCACCCTTGGGGCACACCAGTTTCTTGGATAAAAGTCTTGGAGAAGGTTGCGCCTAGGCGGACTCTGAACGTTCGATTGGTCAGGAAGTCGCTCAAACAGCTCAGCATCCTGCCGCGGATACCTAGGTCCGCTAGGTCACGGAGGATACCGAACCTCCACGTGGTATCGTAAGCCTTCTCCAGGTCGAAGAAGACCCCGATACAGTGTTGGTTGTGGATGAACGCTTCCCGGACTGTGTTCTCAAAGCGTACAAGGTGATCGGTTGTGGAACATGTCTTTTTAAAACCGCACTGGTGTATATCTAAAAGTTGCTGGGACTGAAGTATGAAGGTTAGTCTGATGTTTAGAATGCTTTCGAATGATTTTGCAACGCAGCTAGTGAGTGCTATTGGCCTGTAACTGGTGGGACTAGTTGGTGGTTCTCCAGGTTTTAGGAAGGGTACTATGATTGCTTCTTTCCATGCATAGGGAATTTCTCCACTCATCCATATTTTATTGAAAAATTTTAAGAGAGCCTCTGTGGCAGTCTCCGAGAGGTGAGCAAGCATGGCATAATGTATATTGTCTGGGCCTGGTGCTGTCTTTTTACCGGATGTTAGTACTGCGTTTAGTTCCTGCATGGTAATAAGGTGATTGTAGTCTTCATGTATGCATGTTCTGAAGGGAAGTTCTTGCTTTTCTACTATTGTTTTGTGCTTTTGAAAGGAGTGTGTGTAGTTGGACGAGCTTGAAACTGTAGAAAAATGTTTACCTAATATGTTGGCCTGCTCTTCTAATGTTGTTTGAGTACCGGGTGTTGTTAGCATTGGGAATGTGAAAGGAGTAAAATTTCCAGTGAATTTCCGCACCTGCTCCCACATTTTTTTGGATTTTATTGAGCTGTTTATCGAGGATATGTACTGTTGCCATGATGCCCTTTCTGCGTTGCGTCTAATGTATCGTGCTTTGGCTCTAGCCCTTTTGAAGGTGAGCAAGTTCCCTGCAGTGGGATATCTGCGAAGGTTGCCCCAAGCCTTGTTTTGCTGCTTTTTAGCTAATGTGCATTCATTTGACCACCAAACTTTATGTGTTTTTCGTGCAATTTCAGATGTTTGTGGGATTGCTTCTATTGCTGCAGATGTTAAGCATGTCAAAAATTTTTCATTTATTTCTTCTATCGTAAGGGTTTCGGCATATTCTTTTTCTAGTGAGGCCTTCGTTCTGAGAAGTGCCCAATCGGCGAGGTGAATTTTCCATCGCCGTGGCTTAGTAGGGAGGATGGAGGTAGCTGATGTTAGCTTTAAAACCGTAGGTAAGTGATCACTTCCCCGAGGGTCGTCTAAAACATCCCAAATAAAATCATTAAAAACCGATGGTGATGCAAACGCTAAATCTAGGCAGGTCATTTTTCCAGAGCTGGCGCAGCAGTACGTTGCTTTTCCTGTGTTCATTAAACATATGCTATGTGAAAGAATAAAATCCTCGATGAGCTGACCCCTGGAATCAGTATGCTCACTTCCCCAGAATGAGGAGTGTGCGTTAAAATCCCCAATTATGACATACGGCTCAGGCAACTGTCCCAGAAGTTCTTCTAGGTCATGCATGGTATTTGTGTTGTGTGGTGGTATGTACACAGAACATATTGTTACTGTTTTATGGCTAATGATGTTTACTGCGACCGCTTCTAAGTTCGTCTTTAATGATACCTCTCTTGCAGGGACATCGCTTTGCGTAATGATAGCGACGCCTCCTGAGAGTCGGCTAGCTTGTACTCGGTCTTTCCTGAAAATATTATATTTTTTAAAGATGTTTGTGTGCTGTGGCCCAAGGTTCGTTTCTTGCAGGCACACAGCTGTAGGTGCCATTGTTTTGAGCATATCGGTTATGTCTGGGTAGTTTCTCTGTAGACCTCTACAGTTCCATTGTATTAGATACGCCATTGTGATAAGTTGGGGATTGGGGAAAGTTACTTATTCTCAGGAGCAGTGATCCGTGGTTTCCCTTTCTTCTCTAGGGAGTCTCGCCGCCGCTGCAGCGGTGGCGAACCAGGAGTTGTATCCATCGCCACTTTCGTGGCGCCGGATTTCCGCGGAGACGCCGCGGATGTGTGTGTTTTAGATGTCGGCGGACTTTCGCCGACATCCATATCCTCCACGGTGGACGTGGGGGATGCTTCTTGGTTGCGATGGCCCGTGGCCTTCGCATTCGTCTTTTTTGTTGGCACCGCTGAACCAGGCCCTGCTCCAGCGGCAGAGTCTTTTGGGCCAGCAGGTGCCTTCTTAGAGGGGTGGGGCGACAGGTCCAGTTCAGCTGAGCTGTTCTGGGTGTCTGTCGCCGAGGATGCCGCTGATGAAAGTGGGGCCTGAGGGCCTCCAGCGAGGATCGCGTGGTCTTTTTGCGAAAGTTTCAGCCCTGTGGACTTTACCACCTTCTTCTGTGGTGGGGACTTGGGTGTCGACACCAGGTCCACCGGATAGACCTGTGTGCCGACAGAAACTGAAGGCGGCGGCCGTCCCCGCGTCACCGCTTCAGAGTATGTCCCTTTCTGTTGGAAAGAGACGCGTTTTTTTGCCTCAAGGTAGGACAGGTTTTCTGTAGTCTTCAAAGTTATAATTTGTTTTTCTGTTTTCCAGACTGGGCACGACCTGGAGTACGCGCCATGTGCGCCATTGCAGTTGACGCATTTTGCTGTGCGTTCGCATCTTTCTTCTGTATGTGCGTCTTCTGCGCATGTGACACAAGTGGGTTTACCGCAGCAAGCCAACATGCTGTGTCCAAAGCGCTGGCACTTAAAACATTAAAACATCGTCTCGGATTTGGTATGTATGGGCGGACTTTGCAATGGAGGTATGCGGCGTGGATGGAGTCAGGCAGAGTTGTGCCATTGAAAGTTAGGACAATGTGTTTTGTCTTGATTTCTGCATTGTTTCTCCGGATGGTTATTCTTCGGGCTGCTATTACTCCTTGTTGAGCTAGTTCTTCTTCTATTTCCGCATCGGTACTCTGTAGGAGTTCATATTCAGATATGACTCCCTTCGAGTGGTTCAGGGTGCGGTGCAGGGTTACCTGTACGCTCATTTCTCCAAGATTCTGTAATGACATCAGTTTGATACTTTGTTATTTTGCGTTTACTTCTACAAGGAGATCTCCGGTTCGTTGTTTTTTTGCTTTGTAGTCTTTGCCTACACAGCTTTTTAGGGTGTTGGCGATGACAAATGCAGAGAGGTTGGCTACCGGTTCATCAGTGTTTGAGTGAACCATAAAAAACTTCGCGAACATTTCTGGCTTCTGTGGATTCAATTTCTTGACATCGGTGCGACCCCTTTTTAGGGGCCGATCAGATTTTTTTTGCAAATTTTTCCATACGGCATGTATAAACTAAGGGTTCCCATACTTTGTCGCCTCTGATTCACCCTTATACACAGAGGAAGGTCCCGGGACTCCCCGCCTGGTAGACAGACGAGGAGCCCATCGGCCGAGGATTGACCACTTCCTCGACCGCCACCGTTCAAGGTTTCTTCCCTCCACCTTTCAACCTATCGCCACGGTACGGATGACAGCTTCGGTATGGGGGCTAAGGGTCCGTGGTGGCGCCATGCACCAACACCTCGTTACACAAGGTGCCCTTGCGGGAATTATTTTCGTGATCCCTCGCGTCTTTAGTTGATAAGACTAGATCTAAATACGGCGCCCATGGCGGGGATTCAATTCCTACTCCTTGGACACAACAGCCCAAAGCCGCAGGCACAGAGGGAGCAGTAAAGGCCGTAGTCATAACAGTTTAATGTCATAAGCTTAGGCCCAGGTGTCCATAACACCGGCGCTGAAGCATAGTGTCTCTGGTTGTTTTCAGTGGTGGCTAAAATGGCGCTTATGCTGCGAGCAGGTAGCAAAAATGTTGATGGCTCTCCAGGCTACCTTTTATTGCCAAAGCATTGCCTGGCTCATCGGCAACGAAACCCGGCGTCGTCCAGAAACCCGGTGACGTCATCAGCAAAGAAAAATAAAATTTATTGCGAAGGTGCGCAGAATTGAACAAGGGGTATTCAGATTGCGAGGCGAGCACTCAACCCATAGGCCGCAAAAGCTTTTTTTCTTTCTTTCATGGTATTTATTTACATTGTTTTGTACAGAAAGGATATATAGACATGTGTTTATGTGTGTATGTGTATACACAAAAAAAACTATCTACAGAGAAAGTAGGTAGGCGCTACGTGGCAGAAACATAATAGTAAACATATTAGAACTAAAAGGCCAGTAAGGATATACACCGCATCAGGAGAGGAAACCAAACCGGTAAAAAATCCAATTCATTGTAAATGTCCGTTATCTGCCGTAACAACATTCGGCTAAAATGAATTATTTGTGAAACAGCAGGTTCAACGTTACGGTCTTGCATGCGCGTTTCCAGAGGCT
Source organism: Amblyomma mixtum (assembly GCF_055824585.1). Taxonomy (NCBI): domain Eukaryota; kingdom Metazoa; phylum Arthropoda; class Arachnida; order Ixodida; family Ixodidae; genus Amblyomma; species Amblyomma mixtum. The sequence continues at coordinate 65,097,331 of NC_143018.1, forward strand.
ATGAAGTCCAAACAGAAGAATCATATCATAGGGTTTTTTAGCCAGGTTGGGAAACAACAAGGTAGCGCACAATGTGGGAATTTAGGAGAACATCTTTCTGCAGCGTCCTCTGCAACATATCGCAAAACAAAACCGCCTCTTTGCAGCCTATAAAACAATGTCAATTGTTCCAGGCACATTGCACAAGCGACAGTTTACAGAAGACACAAAAATGTTTTTCCTATCGAGCCACGTGTTGACAGGTAGAGTTTCGGTGTGTAATTTATAGAAAAATGCTTTTGTGGCCTATGGATTTTCCTTGCACCATAGGCCGCAAAAGCACGTTACTTATTGATGAGTAAAGTGGAACCTAAACTGGTGTGTGCTTGCCTTATGACTCTATACCAATGGGTAGGTGTGGCATTATAACGAAAAAAATTACCGACGATTACGTTACTTCCTAATGCGAAATTTGAGCGCAGCAAATAAGCTGTTTCACCTGTTCGATAGTGAGTCAACCCCAGCTGCGGAGTTGGTTTCAGGGACAACGCCGCCGATGCCGACACAAACAATATGATACCCTCGCTTCCGCAGCGCTAAGAACCAGGTCTAGCCGTGGGAAGGTGGTCACGTATTCGTCGACGTGCCGGGGCCTACGTGAAATAACCGGCGCGTCGGCAACTGAAGAGCACCCTATCCGCCACACAAGAACAGGGGTGGGGGGGGGGGACCCTTTCCTCCTCTTCCTGCATGACGGCGACGGTGTTCTATGCAGTCACGTTATCTTGACTCTCTAGCGGCGTCAGCGGCATCCAGCGGTATCAGTCGGTCGTTATCAGTCGGTCGCTGCTAGCGCTGGGGGGATGAAAGGGGGGCGGAGCTGTTTACGAGGCCGACGACAACGCCGACGACAACGCCGACGACAACGCCGACGACAACGCCGACGACAACGCCGACGACAACGCCGACGACGACGCGAAACCCAGGAACGGACGCCAAAGAGCTGCGCTCTAAAAAATATAAAAAGTTCGTAAGCAGCGCGGTAGGGTAGTTGTGTACGGGAGACACTAGATACTAAGAGCTCGTATTCGCTGCATATGGGAGCCAAAGCGGCCTGATCAGGTCGTTGTAGGGATGCCAACAACAGCACTTGTGATCGGGTATAGCCGCAGCAGACTTGGCACTACATTTCCTTGGGCCTTGACGTGTGACTAACGTTCTATCCCTATTTCGCCAACAGCGGCTTTGCGCCTTCCTCCCTAAAATAAAAGCCTTTAAGTCAATCACTCAAAAAAAATAAACATACAGAACAGAAGAATAAAAGACAAAATACAGTTGCTTAAACAAAAACACGCGTATGTCACGCTGGTCACTGTACGCAACCATAGTGAACTCGTGGGTATACACAGCATGAAGTTCCGAATGGTTGTGCTCTGGTTGTCAAAAAGGGCACAAACGCAAAAGTACATGCGCCAGATCTTTAATGGACCTCGCAACACACCTCGCGATGACACGGTGCTTTCGCATTTAAAGCACGCAAGTAGTCTTTCCCAAGGCACCTTTTTTATTTGCAAACATGTCTTAATAGGTATCGAAAAAGGAAATATCTGGCACGATAGCTGCATCGGATATGCGCCAGATTTGCGGTGCACGAACATGAAGCTCTGCGACGTCGTCACACCATTCAATCAAAACCCTTCCCCTCGAGTGTTACGAAAAGCTCTAAATTAGTCTTATTATAATGCGACTAAGGTGATATCATGAATTTGGAAACTAAAAGGTTCTGGCTTCAAAGACTTACCTGGTTGGCCAAGAAAACAGTTTCCTCGCCTAAATATTCTTGTGCCGCGGTTAGGAGAGTGCAAGTAAGTTTCAAGCTTTTTATTCCTTGCTTACAAAAGGAAAAGAAGGGTCTCAATTCTACTTCTAGATGAACTTCTACAACCAGTCCTGTCATCCTGAGGTCTCGAGACAAATTCCTTTATGGCGGTGTAATAAATTTCGAACACTCACGATACTGCTACTGAAGCACCTCACGGCTATGAGGATTCGTCACAGCCGGGACTAACGAAATGGACCTTCGGCCCTCCAGAGGAGGGCTGAATGAGAACGGGTGAAAGCAGTCGGTTGTGCGGAGATTTATAGTGTGCGTGCTTTAACAAACAGAAGCGCTCTCAGATGTACTCAGACGGTGTAATGAATTTATTAAAGTGCTTTGAAACTTCATGGCTCCCGTTTGATACAATGCACTAATGCGCGCCTCACAAGTTGCGGCTACCCCATCTAAACCCAAGCAAGAGGAATAGTGCGTAATCCTGCGCTTTCGTACAAAGTGCAAATGTTACTAGCCATATTTCAGTGTAAACGCAAGAGGTGGAACTTCCGTGACACAGATCATCTGAAAGCTGACGGATATTAAGAAGCAGAGTGGGATAGTTTATGCCCTATGTAGGTTTCAAAATGAGTTTGTATTTGGCGCCAGGCTACAACATCTGCTTTGCTTAGCTCATCATGCGTTGGAGGGTATTTCAAGTGGTTAAGACCTAGTGTTTCTAGTCGTTCGCTATATGTTGAAACAGGGGGCGTAAAGTTCGTGTCAGGCAGGCAAAGATTAAAGGAATTATTCTCGTCGTCAGTGATGAACGTTTTGCAGGCTGGTCTAGATGCTTGAACAGCAAAAACAAGAAAAAAACGGCCGACCCGTCTAGGCACACTGTTACGGTAGCTACGGAGAATCCTTTCATTGCGGCAGGCCAAGGAAAGGACAACGCACGATAAGACACAAACGACGATCTTGTGTGATGACTCCGTATAGGAGGCCTGGCGCACAGAGTAGCGGACAAAAAGCCATTGCCACTGACAACCAGCAAGGTGGAAAGACTGCGGTTTGTGTATGATCACCTACAGTGAGTTCAGCATGAATAATATGGGTAGAGGGGCTTTCACGGATGGATAAATGCTCAGCACTGAAATTCACGAGCAGCAATGAATTCGCCATGCGGCTCTAATAGGCGTGCTGTTCTCTGTTTGGTGCATCAGTATGAAGTTTGCCCATAGCGTCGTTTGCACTGACTCTTCTATTAAACAAAAATATGCCTATAAAATGGCATTTCGTTTCATCCTATCCACGCAACGAACTGTCTGTAATGTTTTTCCTTTATGCAACCACAAAGATTTGTCCTGGAATTGCATTAAAGGTGTAGTGAAGCATTCCGGCAATAAAGGCCATCATTCATACTTTCGTATCCATTACCCTAGCTAGTCCCAGGACGTGAAAACACGCGGTCGTCAGAGCGTAAACATCTGGGCTGTGGTATCAAGGTACAGGCTCGGTCCCTTCTGTCTGATTCTGAGTCTATCCCTCTAAGAAAAATGCATTAAAATGTTTGATGACAGGCTTCTGCCCCACTTTCTCGACTTGACCGTCATAACTGACCTCAATATCATCAAAAAATAGTGGGGGATAATAAAAAGGAACCTCAACCACTGGCCTGCAGAATGCGACTCCGACCCACAGTGGGAAGCCATGATGGACGAGTGGAAAATGCCAAAAGTCGACGCTAACTTCGTGCCAGCTCTGATTTTACTACCTTTGCGCATGGCTGGGATTATGCAGTCAGTTGGAGCATCTTGCCTTGCCCAATGGGCAATACCGTCAGTTTGAAACTAGCGCGCACTCACGCTCATGCACGCACGTATCACGTGAGAGCTGCCCGAATAAAGAGCATGAAAGTCCAACGAGGCATCTTTTTTCTTTCGGTCCTCTATTTCGCGTCTTGTCCAATGTTTCCCGGAGTATACGTAATTATGCGATATATGCAAAAAAAAAAAAGACCTAGCTACACGCGCCTCTGCCATTTCAATTCGTGCAGAAAACTGCGCACGGAAAAAACCGTGGCAAGTATCGCGCTCCCACGAAAATCCTGGCTGGGCTTACTTGCGACAGGCAGAACCTTGTGCGCAGGTGTTTATTCTTAATGGTTTCGCCGCTCAGCGCCGCGATAAGGAGCTGACCAGCCGGCTGGTCGACGCTTATGCGACGCTGATAATTGGCCGAATGTGCACTGTATATTCATTTTCTTTAAAAAAAACTTGTTCCTAAATCTCAGCTCAGTAATTGTCTCCTAATTCACGCAGCTAGTAATGTTGCTTTAGATTGAAATTAAGTGTACTAGCCAAAATTCCTTTCGGTTGGTACTTAAGTAAAGATATGCATAACAAAAGTTCAACAGCTTACTTCAATAGGCCAGAATAACACTAATGAGGAAATAAAATTTACGGGAATCCAAAGAATACGTAATAAAAAGGTTAAAAAAGATAGTTAGCAGCAGTATTCCTTTTTGTTTGAACCCGCAACGCTGGAGTGATCAAAAACTGCAAATTCTAAACAAGGGCAGGAATATGCGTTGTTTCTTTTAGGCCGCCAACGTGGAATCGGACAGCGGGAACGGTCTTACTTCAGCCCATATTAGAATTCATGCTTGCAAGCTAGTTGGTAAGGCCTCAACTCAGACTATAAATAGGAAGAGTGAAGCCAGCCTTCGTAGCAATTTGCTAGCTTCCCAAATGCATAGCCAGACCCATAATTTAAAGAGCAGCTCGCAATAAAAATGTACAGCTGCAACGGAAAAAGAATGGCACAAGTGAATCATGACCGGAGCAAAAAAATCGCGACACGCGGCGCTATTGTTGCTGAGTACACCGATAGCGAGAGTGCCAGGAACATTCCATTTCCTAAAGCGGGGCCGGCCGGCAGAAAGCAGCCCACCTAGACATTCGCCCATCTGAAATGAAACATCCTAAACGAACGCCTGTAGATCACTTATCAGCCAAACCATGTGCTAAGGTGGCTAAGCACATAATATCGTTTTATTTATTCTTTTTGCGCTGGCGTGGCGAGCAACGTGGCAGTGCCTGCTTTCGGATGGACTGCTTTCTGTCGGCCACCCCCACTTTGGAAAGTGGAATGTGCCAGGCACTCTCGCTATCTGCGCATACAGCTACAATAGCACCGCGTCTCGCAATTTTTCCGCTCCGGTCATGAGTAACTTGTGCTAATCTTTTTCCGTTGCAGCTGTACCACAATAGACGACAAAGTGCTAATGCTTCCCTTCCGTTTCTTCGTACCGCTCTCAGAATCGCGTAAGCCTGCCAAAAAGACATATCCCGCATTATTAAATAACCTCACACTGGCTTACTCACGCGCCTAACGTTAAATCCAGTGCACCTGGAATAAAGTATACGACAGTATCTATCAAAGAATAGGCACTCCATTGTCTACACTGTGGCTCGTGCAACTTCACGCGAAATTAGCATTTTTTATTCTCTTTTTTTGCCAGGTAGGGGGAGGGGGGAGTGGCGTGGTAAGTAAGCAATATTCGCAAAATTAGATGCTTTTTAAATGGAGTCTTGCGGTCTATCGAAGCTTGCACGAAACATTTGCGAAGCCTCTAAAACAGCTCGATAATAACAGGACTGCTTCATAGAACCATGCAATTCAATAGCATAGTGCAAAAGTGAGCACCATCTTTTGCCGTGCCATGTTCTCTCTGATGCTTCAGTAGGCACTTACAGGCGCAAGAACAAAACACCGAGGAGTGTCTTCAATCCTCAAACAAACCTCCTCTCCAGCGGCGTTAAGGTGCTTAAATAACACCAAAAATAGCTCGCGTAATTATGCCTACCTTTGCTGACGGGGCCCCGCCGTATCCAGGCCCTCGTTGCGGAGAATATCACCGTGGTAGAAACGTTTAACACAGACGCGCTCTAGATGCCGTGGACGTAGGTAATGGTGTCGACTGAGCAAATGCCGGCTGTCTTTCGGTAGGCGTGTCCCCTGCCGTCAAAATATCTTGAGCCTTGATGGATGCAGATAACGGTCGTTAGTGGACGCATTGTCGATGCTCACAGAAGAAGAATCAGTGGCGCATGCGCAACAAGCGTCCTGATACTTTCATGGACTGTGGCTACTACGCCAAGCGTGGCGAAAGTGAACATATGCAGAGGGCAAGTGGGGTGTAACCAGACGAGGTGCTGGGCGGAAAGAGATAAACGGGACATCTTGCTTTCCAGCGTTGCGTCTGTTGCGTACGCGGACGTCACCAGAGCTTGGAAAGACACAGTAAAGCAAAAAATGAAACACGGATGTATTGAGGGAACGGAACGAGTGCTGGCTGCTGTAACGTAGCCATTGTAGTTTTCTTTTGTTTCGGAGGGTTATCCTGGCCATCTCGAGGGTTATATGTAGGTACACGAATTCGAATTGAAAGCCCAAATGCAATTCAACCCAGTCCTATTCAACAACTGACCACCTTCCTTGTGGCCCTGATTTGCCGTCACTTCCTCACCTAAACAGATTTATCCCGTCATAGTTCAAGCGCCTCTCTTCCTTTTGTATTTCTTTTTGCTTTTCGGGTATCATGCCTTTTGTTTCGTTTTCGTGATAACATTTTTACAACGACAGGGGTGCCTGTGTAAGACGTAGAACCGCCCGACCATTGTATCATCTTATTTTAGTACGTTATCCAGCTGCATGAGTTCTGGCCCAAGGAAAAACTTTTCTGAGGGCTAGCCGGCTTATTGCATGAGCGTTTTTTAGACATGCATGTCCAGTCTGGTTAGGTTCTGTAGTCACGTAAAAGATGCAGTGCGGCTGTCACCGTCACCTCAAGGTGAGTTAGGGTTGAAGTTTTTGCTGGAGAGACGCAGTACGAAGAGAGGTATTTCGCCTTCCATACCACCAGACCAGCATACAAATTTGGGAGTTTGACAAGGAGAGATTATCGATGACTGTAGAGAGGGGCGCCACGGTGTTTCATACTGGTGAACAGCGCAAAAAAGGCGGGACAACAACAAGACAAGCAACAACAAGTCTTGTTGTTGTCCCGCCTTTTTTGCGCTGTTCACCAGTATGAATGCATACCAACTAGCCCAGATCTCAGCCTTACTAAATGCCACGGTGTTTCGCCTATACCAGTACAAATGATGCCGGCTGTATACGTGTTCTTCGTGCCCCATTAAGCCAAGTCCTCCTACAGCGCAGAGTAGCAAGCCAGACACTGATCTGGTTAACGTCCTTGGCATTTCTCGATCTCAGGAAAAGACAGGTAAGGAAAGAGGACAGAAGATGGTGCTGGTAACCACGCAGAAAAGTTACGTTACATGGCAGAAAAAATTTAAGAAATACAGTTTTTGCAACTACCGCCGTAGTTGAGTAGTTAGAGCACCGTGCGCGACAAGCGGAGGTCGTGTGTTTGGATCCCATTGGGAGCATGTCGTTGTCTTTCCTCTACTTTCTCATTACCTTTCAAAGAAAACATCATTTCAATATAGCTTCCAATTTGTCAACAGCAGATTTTTTTGAACAATTAAAAAACTATTCCCTATTCTTTCATAGGTTTAGGTAACTGCTAGCTTCCTTCATAAACTTTCCGGGAGAAGTAAAGGCTGCTCTAAACTACGGTAGGGACTAGCCTTGAGTAATACTGCAAGGAGATATTGCACCGTAGCGACGCTTAATTAACGCAGAGACTTGTAGCGAAGTTTTGTGGCATGGGAATTCTCTCTGCTCGTATAAACTACGAAAAATATCTGGCGCAAACTGACCCCATAAATCTTTTTCAAGGAAGTCTGTAACCGAATCGTTCGGTGGTACAAATGATGCCTTACACGAAAAATTGCCGATGATATATTTTTAGTTAAACCTGGTGCATAAGTGGAAGCTTCATTTCCCTAAGCCAAACTATGAGTGATGTCATTGCTTCAACCATAAGCACCACTCTTAGCGTAGCCAGGGGAATGAAGCTTTTGCTTACACACCAGGTTTAACTAAAGATAAATCATCAGAAATTTTTGTTTCACCTTGACTTGACTTTGACCCATGACCTTAACCTGACCTATGACCTTATGGGCCACCTTGGTGCAACACAATAGCAGCACACCATAGCTCTACTGTGGTTTGACCTCTAAAATGCTTGGAGGTGAAAACCGCTAGCGCAAAAACAACTGATACTTTGCCCTTTTCAGAGAAGTGATGAGGATCCGTCTCGCCATGTTGTCTTCTATTGCTTCAAATTGTTTTCAAGGTATCGCTATTCCTAGAAATTGAGGAGGCCGGGGAGGGATTGGTGGACTAGAGATCAGAAATCAACCGTATTAACATGGGTTCCGATCTTCTTTCAAAGTAAATACTTGTACTTAAATTCTTTATCGGCACCTTGATCACATAGCAAATAACGCTCTTTAGAATTATTATTTACGTTATGCATAAGCCTACCACAAAACATCATTTTTATTTCTAATCACGAATTATCCACCAAATAGCCGCCGCGGGGTCTCAAGTGGTTGTCGCGCTCTCCTGCTGGCCCGAAAGAGGCGGGTTCGATCCCAGCCGCGGCTGTCTCCTTTCGATGGAGGCGAAATGCTAGAGGCGTGAGTGCTGAGCAATGTCAGCGCTCGTTAAAAAAATCCAGGTGGTATAAATAATACGGAGACTTCCACTGCGACGTCCCTCACATCCTGAGTAGCTTTGGGCCATTAAACCTCAAACACAATGAAATATCCACTAATACTAAAGCAGGCCGCCGTGGTGGCTGAATGGTTAAGGCGCTCGGCTGCTGACCCGAAATTCGGGGGTTTGATCCCGCCCGCGGTGGTCGAATTTCGATGGAGGCGAAATGCTAGAGGCCCGTATGCTGTGCGATGTCAACGCACGTTTAAGTGCCCCAAGTGGTGGAAGCAAAACCGTGATCTGAGCTAGTTGGTACACCCTTCCTTCTCTGTCCTTGTTACTCGTCGCAGCGCTAAAGTTATCAAGTGGTCGAAATTTCTCACCTACAGGCGTTATTCACCGACGTCGCGCTGTGGGAATGGATCCTCGACCAGGAGTCCTCCGACTACATACTGGTTATTTCGTTAAAGCAGTCCGAATCGCCGCTTCGGAGCCGTGCACACGCACATGTATACCTCACAGCAGAAGCATCGAAGTTCCAAAAGAGACGCGGGCCGAAAGCAGTAGTAAAATACCAGAGCGAAGAATCATTCGCTCCGACCCCTGTGCAAGCAAACGCAAAACGTCAAACACGGCAGCAGCCGGCGAATAGCAGACCTGTTCGTTCCTATTTTTCTCTGCCATGCAGTGCATGCTGGTAGCGGAAGGTTGTCGCATCAGACGCAGGTGGGTTTGGATAAGTTTTTTTTTTTCTTTGCGGTGTAGTACATGAGGAAAGTAAAAAGAATATATTTCTCTTCCCTTTATCATGAATACAGGGTCACAGTGAGGAGTATAACAGTTACTGAAAACGGTGTGTCTCATTTTGTTACTTATTCTCGAAAACCGGTTCACTGTATTAGTTACGCGGCAGCTAATTCCGAAAGAACATATAAATATCCTGTCCCCAGGCGCTTTTATACGTGCCAAGAATAATGAAAATAACAAAACGACTCACGCTGTATGTAACCTACAATATAGAGACCGTCACCGCTTGTGACTTTTATAGAGGCAGCTTTATAGCTTACGAGTATGAGAGTATCTAGAGCCAAACATTCAGACATCTCAGCGTGTTTTTAGGGTTAAAGATCGTCTACTTGCCCTTTGCTTCTACGAGAAAGTCATATGCCTTCTGCTTCTCGCGCCCACACCACAATTTTCCAAGTTCAGTGGAACACAAAAGGGATAATACGTGCTGGTTAGCACACGTTGACGGAAAAGAAATAAGTGCTTTCTGAAGACAGGACAGAAAAAAAGACAGACAGACTGTGCCGGTGCCTTTCTCGTTCTCTGTCTCGTCTTTAAAAAGCGCTGTTATTTCTTTTCCTTCAGCTGACCAGTTTGGACTGACTTGAGCATGCACTCCAAGATTACACTCGTCCGTCGGCGGCTTACACGGTCTATAGAGAAGCAGCCATTTGTTGTTGTGTCGCCTGCTATCTTTCCTTTCAACAACTTCACCGGGACCCAAATGGCGGATGTTTTTACCGTGCCCATCAGTACCCGATATATTCTACAGCTCTTATTCACCGTTGTTCCTGGCGCACTAGCTCTGAGCGTTGCGTTCTTGCGGCCGCTAGCCAAGGGCGACATGGCACAGTAAACGCACACTCGAAAGCCGCCGCCGAATGCTGACTGCATTAAGGCTCGGGTAACGCCACAGTTTTCCATAAGCAAGAAACATTTCCCCACTGGTGATGCTGGTCTTTTATCCTAGAACACGCTGGGTGGTTCAGTCGCGTGGGCCGGAAAGTATGCAGCCTCTGTTACGTTCGACTTGCATGCCTCCTTCTGGCGAGGACTCCCATTTCCTTGCCGGCGCATTGCGAACAATTTCGATTTAGCGTGCCGTGTTCATCCGCAATGCGATCGCTCGCCTGAATGAGAATGGCCAGCACGCCAGCAGTGCAACCACCGGCATTCGATTTCACTGCTAAAACTTCAAAAAGCTAAGAACTGTGCCTGCTTTTCTGAGCCCCTTACAACTGTTTCCGCGGAGCTTTGCACTCGGGGATGTACCTTAATAGATGAAGTCATAAAACTGAATACTGATGTATGGTGTGGACACTAAAATACTCTGAAAGTAAGTACAAAGAAAGCACAAGCAACACGATGCAATTCATTTCCCGAAAGAAGCTGCATACCGCAAAGCATACATAAAGAGTGGTCAAGCAAAAACGACATACCAGTGATTATTACTGGCCTCGTGTAAACGGAAGAAATGCCGCTATTAGATGACGCCGCTTGGCAATTTGGCCCGTTTATTCAACTTTGCACATGACGATAAAGGTACACATTGAAGGACCGATGAAGTGATCGTCTACCGCCACCATTATCAGTTGAGTTAGGGCAGTGAAAATTCATTCCGTTTTGTTGCGGCTCTCGTAGCATGGTCGGGTCGAAGAGGGGATGAGGGAGGTCGGAGGCGAGGTTTAAGACGGGGAAAGACAGGGAGAAGAACTTTATACAAGGGACTTTACATATATATAAACAGCAACTGAGAGAACGTCTCAGTAAGAGAGTCTCAAAACAAGGAGCAAAGCTACATGTCGATGAGCTCAGATGGTCAGGAGCTACTCGGCCGTCCAAGGCGCCGAGTTTTATATCCTTTCATTTCCCTGGGCTCCCTAGATGGGGGCCGGGCTTGTCGGGAAAGGAGCGTCCTGAAAGTTCACTGTGGCACCCACACACACACACACTCTCAATGGGGAACACGTCCCCGTCACGTGTTGGGAGAGAAGGATGCCCTCTGCGTCGCACAGATTCTGGAAGGCTCTCGAACAGCATTCCTGCGCCTTTCATGTGGTCGCACGTGCTCGGGGTAGGGGAAACGGTCGTTGACCACTTCTCCCTGGAAGACGGTTGCTGCTGTCAACTTGATGTGCCCCTTGGAATGTCTAGTACTGCCGAACGTGGCAGCTAACTTCTTTCCGTACTGCAGAGCTGGCTGGCCACATGCGGGGTGGATGACTGACGCCGCTTCCGTGGCTAATTCAGGCGTTGACCCCGCGTGCCTTTCGTGACTCATCGGCATTCCGCTGCTACCACGCCGATTTTTTCTCACGAAGGAGGCGAAACGTAACAGACTGCCCCGCCGGGAGAAGGAGATCCCGATGGACAGGGGACTGCATCCGCTGTCCGGAGGGATGTCGCTCGAGGCTGCTCTTAACCGGAGTCAGTCGTCTCTCGGCGCCTCTTGAGTCCAGCGAACCCTGAAGGCTTCTCTCGCGGCCCGGAAAATCTCGAAGGGCCAGCGTTCCCCACCGCTGGGCAGGAAGAGATGGGCTCGCGTCCACGTTGATTTGCGCTTGCAACATCAACTTCCAAGGCAAACCCAAAACACCAAACCAACAACAAAGGAAAGCACAGATGGGACGTTCCAAACAACAAAGCACCGCTCCACGCGCAAGCGTTCGGAATTCACTCAAGACCCACCAGACTTCCTTTTTGTACCAAACAAAATCCTGCTCCAGAATACTGACCCTTCAATTTTGCCGCAATTTAGGGTCAAAGCGAGCGTCCGCGTCACATCAGAGGTCGCCAAAGACAGACTGCCACGTGGCACGATAAGCGGTGGTGTGTCAAAGCCTACAAATTTTTAATAGAAACTCCATTCCTTATCAATCAAGCTCTGATCCCAAATACCACCCGGATATCGTAAGTCTGCCTAAAATTTGGCCCGCGCTCAAATTAATCCACTAACTCTTCTCAAAGAAATTTGATCGCTCGAGACTGAGAATCAACTGCTCCAGTTAACCTCACAGATACGACTGCTCATCAGAATTCGTACTCATTCCAGTACTGGCGCAATACTTCTCTTATACTCATTGTGTCAGGCACCATAACCTATACACAAGCTGCTACAGCTGTTCTCCACAAAATTGTGCACTTTTGATCAGTTCATTCTGTTAATCTCCGAATACCGCAATCGGATAACTAACCACGCGCCAGTAAACACGAGTACGCAAAGGAACACAAATACACGCACCTTGCCTTTCGCAAGGCATTAGCTACACTGTCGTTAATGTAGCAACAAGGTCTTGGTATCTCAGCCAAGCTTGACCCGTCTGAATCTACTAAACATATAAAAGAATCGTGTGCCAAGATTCCAACACAAAGAAGCTTGCTTTCTCTAAACGGCTCCACCTAAGCAAACAGCACATCGTCTACTCGGGAATCTTCGCTACACTCCTCTCAGTGCCCTTATTTCTCGGTAGCATGGCAAACTGACACTCATTTTTAACTCAGCGAAACGATAATCTTTGCTGAAGATATGAGGGAGTACAACCCTATCCGATCAACTATAAATCTTCAGCCCAAAACGAAGTAGTCTTTCCCTTTTTGATTTCGCACACACAAAAAAGGAACAAAAAAAAACAGCTACTTCGAATGGCTACGCGGGGGTGAAAACTGACTCACCTCCGCCGCGTTGAAGAGATTAGCCCTTCAGAAGCGCCCGCTGGGGTCGCGCTCTGGCTGATGACACTGCTGTCATTTCGTTACAAAAGGCCCCTGAAAAAAGCCATCTCCTACCCTCACTGTCGTCTCCGCGCCCCCTCGAGGCGCTGAGAAAGCATTGGTAGCGCATGCAAAGTCGAGAACCGGCCCTTGGCGACGAGCAGCGACCAGCGCGAGAAGCTGTTCTTTGTTCTCGCCCCCACCACGAGGCTCGGCTATCCTTTCGCCCTGCGCGCTTCCCGGAATCCAGTGCCGAAAGTGAAGGACGCACCTTTTTTTTTCAATGGCGCGCGCTGAACATGCCTGCCTGCGTCGTCTCTTCTGTTTGATCCCCGCGCTCGCATGCTCTGAGGGTCAGGCAACTTAGCGTCTTCCGGTCTCTCGGGCCGCTTTGCCCTTTTCCTTACCGCCTTCTTGTCAAGTCGGTGTGGTCTGAGCATTCTCGCAGGCCGATGCCCTTTGCAAAACCGCGCTCCTTTTCTGCTCGGAAGGTGCGGTCTTCCCTTTCTGTTACTGCGGTCAGGTTTAGGACAATCCTCGCGTGTCGCCTGACCAGTAACTTTAGCCGCAAACTTGCGAGCTCTAATGCGGGAAGGCTTTCCTTTCCCTTCTGCCGCATTTTCATCTATGCTAACACTAGCACCTGTGCGCGCACGCGAATTTAGGGCTTGACCTTTCCTCCGTTTCCTGTTGGTTCTTACCCTTTTCCTTTTTCGCTTAGAACTTTCCGCGTGCGTCGCCTGAACCAAGACTGTCTCCTCCAGCCCTTGACATGACTTGCCTGATCCTTCCTTAGGCGGCAAATTGACCTCTTTGCCTTCGCAACAGATGGTCATCTCCACAGAGCTGACAGACGGACCTTCAGCTGCCTCGGAAATGAGCAGTTCGCTCCCCTGAAGGTAGTCCTCTGCAGCTGACTTATCGCTCTCAGTGCTTTCCTCTGAAACGCACTGCTCTTCTCGAATCGGGCTCTCGTCCTTTGTCTCAGCATGGCGTTCAATACTGCGTTCTAACCCAACAGCAGCTTCACACGCTTGATACGCCAGCTTCGCCGAGGTAGCCACCACCCTGGCCTGGTCATTGGCACCGCAGTGACGCCTCAAATCGGAGTTGCCACGATTCGCAATTTCTAAAGGGCTCCCCTTTGTTTCCCTTTTGAAACCTCTGCCTTTGGGGAAGTTATCCCTTTCACATCCGTGCCGGTTAGTCGCCTGTACAGGCCCCTTTCTAGCGTCCTCGCGCTTAACCAAATCGGCGACGGCTCCTACTCTCACTGCACTGCCTCTCTTCGGAGGTCTCTCTTTTCTAAACCGCGGGTGCCGGTTAGACTCCGTTTCTCCGCCCTTAATCGCAGGTTTGCGACTATCGAGCTGGGCGACGGGCTGTATGGCTAGCTTGGGAGGTCTCTTTTGGCTCGGCTTTGTCCGACGCCATCCGTGCCTTCTCCACTCGTTTTCTGAACGAGCTCTAGCGGAGTTACACCTAGCTAACTCTGAGACTGTCTCTGTAGCCTCTCTACTTTGGCCGCGCTCTGTCGCGTACCATCCATGCCGGTAGTGCGCCATTTCGTAATCCTGTATTACGGCGTCACGTCTCTCCAACTCGGCGATGGACTGGAACGTTAAGGACCCTGTCTGGACGGAGATAGCGTCGCTCATTGCTACTTCGTTCCCATTAAGCCCGTTGAGGTTTGCGAGCCGCCATTTCTCAGCCTCGAGTTTAAGCTCTTTTATCTCCGCTGCTAGTTTCTCCATACGCTCCTGGTGCTGTGCCTCTAGCTTCTCTCTTTCCGCTTCCTCAGCTCTTTTACGCTCCTGTCTTTCCGCTTCCTCAGCTCTTTTAAGCTGCTCTTCTTTTACCCACTCGTGCGTAATATTCCAAGGAATTTCAAAATCATCCTCTTCTTCCGTTTCAAAATTTTAGATTGCCTGGACAATATCTGAATCTTTCGCTCTTTCCTCCACATCCACTCCTAACTCATCGCACAAGAACAACAGTTCTGTCCTCGACAACCTCGTCAGGTCCACGGTCGCTGCTTTTAAATATTGGCTTTGCTCGCTCATGGTGATTCTGAGCAACTACAGACATACAAACACCCGATCAACCAGCAGTTCAAATTGTTAACCCACAATTTGAAGCCTGGAGGATCCAAAGCAAAAACCAAACACTCACCCGCAGATGCAGCACCATGTCAGCCGGTTCATCACACCGCTGCCAACCAGTTATTGGGGCTCTCGTAGCATGGTCGGGTCGAAGAGGGGATGAGGGAGGTCGGAGGCGAGGTTTAAGACGGGGAAAGACAGGGAGAAGAACTTTATACAAGGGAATTTACATATATATATATATAAACAGCAACTGAGAGAACGTCTCAGTAAGAGAGTCTCAAAACAAGGAGCAAAGCTACATGTCGATGAGCTCAGATGGTCAGGAGCTACTCGGCCGTCCAAGGCGCCGAGTTTTATATCCTTTCATTTCCCTGGGCTCCCTAGATGGGGGCCGGGCTTGTCGGGAAAGGAGCGTCCTGAAAGTTCACTGTGGCACCCACACACACACACACTCTCAATGGGGAACACGTCCCCGTCACGTGTTGGGAGAGAAGGATGCCCTCTGCGTCGCGCAGATTCTGGAAGGCTCTCGAACAGCATTCCTGCGCCTTTCATGTGGTCGCACGTGCTCGGGGTAGGGGAAACGGTCGTTGACCACTTCTCCCTGGAAGACGGTTGCTGCTGTCAACTTGATGTGCCCCTTGGAATGTCTAGTACTGCCGAACGTGGCAGCTAACTTCTTTCCGTACTGCAGAGCTGGCTGGCCAGATGCGGGTTGGATGACTGACGCCGCTTCCGTGGCTAATTCAGGCGTTGACCCCGCGTGCCTTTCGTGACTCATCGGCATTCCGCTGCTACCACGCCGATTTTTTTCTCACGAAGGAGGCGAAACGTAACAGTTTCAATAGCAGTGATATCAATTATGCAATTAAAAACAATCATGCCGAAACTACACAACGTGTTACGTCCCATCATCATGTTAGCTCAAAAAGATAAAAAAATGATACGTGGAAAGATATTGTCAAAAAATCAGGAAAGCAATTGAGTAAATTAAATGTGCTTGAGCTATGAGTAAAATGTTCTAAAATGACGAGGTATTTGCAAAGCCCGTGAATTCAAGCCGATGAGCTGCAAATGATAGATACAAATAGGGGATACCCACTATCATGTCAATAAAATTGTTGACCAATACAGTTGGAGCCATGCATGTGAAGTGAGGTGTGAAAAATTTCCATACGTGCGTCTCGAACAGAGAGCAATGATTCTTGCTCAAATTGCTTTTCTAAGTAGTACCTGAAAATACATAATGGAAGACAAAAAATTGCAAGTAATAAACGCCGCAGCGCACATGTGACAAAACAGCGGAGGTGAAATAATCAGATATGCAAACGCCGGTAAAGTTGCCTAATATTACGATGTATTAAAAGGGTCTGGAATAGTCACTGATAGCTAAGTAGCGCAGACACTAAACGAGACGCAAGAATGGTGCTCATGGGGTGGTGTTGCTCGGTGGTCAGTTATGCCAGGCTGGCCCGCCGCGAAGCCCTTGTGGTGGCGAGAATTTCGCATCAGGTTGTGCATCTGTTGCGCTATACTACCTCTCGAGAAGAGTATGTCCCCTCCAGAGGCGCCGTCATTTTAGATGTCCATAACATCAGTCAGGCTGAGGTAAGAGCAAATTCGAGCCTGCAGATCCTTGCCCAGCTTGTCGAGCCTTGGCTTTTTCTTCGGATGCGGGCGGCAGACTATCTTGGCTTTGATGATGCCCGTGAAAATGAAGTAGTTTATAGCAAGCCTCCTGCGAGCCTCATCGACCTCCTCTTCGGCAGAAGCCTCATCACGTTCCTTGTCGTCCTGGATAAGGTCCTTCACAACAGCACGAGAGTACTGCAAGGTCTCGAAAGCGAGAGCGTCTTGCGTATTGTGGGATCCCTTTACGAAGTGGACAGCTTGATTGACGAGAGCCTGCGTTGTGGAGAAAGTGGAGTTAAGCAAGTTATATCTTCAAGGAACTAAGATAATCCGTGCGCAAGAGCCGAAAATCATTTAACTGCTTCAGGTCGTCTTTAATCGGAAATTGCATAATCAGCTGAGCGAAGACAATACAAAGTTTTGTTTGGTATAAGTGACTCGACCGCCCATCACATAACAGAAGTTCATCGACACGTCCGCTAGCACGCGCCTATGCAGTGGACAATAAAATCCGAAATATTTTGCTTTCCTTCCAGATGAATACTTTTCTGTGATAGCAGCACCCCATGTCATCCCATTCAGTGAGTTAATCTTATTTAATTGAATATATGGAGTTTCGTGTCCCGGAACTGCACGTGATGTCTAAGTGTGGCAGTGACCTTGATTGCAGTCTTCAGCTCTTCCGCGCCGTGACTCGAGTCTAAAGGACTGTGAAAAACTGACCTAATACAGAGTGGTCTCCAACGAAGCATTGACGAATGCCACAACACGATACTGGAGGTGGTCTGTATTCTTCGCACATGAGCGGAACCTCAAATATTCTAAGACAACAGAGTGCTACAATGCATCGACTGTACACTTTTTGTTGCGCCTGACGTCCCTACCCCTGAAGCGGCCAACCCTGTGATTCTCCTCCACCCTAAACATCGAGCCGCATGATGCCTATTTTATTTCCAAAGACCAAAATGATACAGCTCTCGAGGACAGCGTCTATCTTTATCTGTACCATTGCTATGCACACACCTTGTTTCGTCTCAGGATGGCCATGACGTCGAAATCTGAGACGCGGTTGCCGTCTTCCCAAATCACTGCCACGTTGGTCAGAAAGCGGTTGTGGGGTATGGCCTCCTTGAGTCCTCGGCAGATGACGCGAGCCACCGGCAATTCGCAGCAGTCGTCCTCGTCCAGATCCACGGAAATCTTGTTCAGCATTCGGTTCTGCTCCACCAGCCGGGCCAGAGCCTTGGCTGACCTCCTGCTGAACATGGTCCTGCTAATCTCGAGTTCCGAGACACAGCGGTTCTGTTCCAGTGACCGCAGTAAGCTGACGATGAAGTTTTCAGGCCAGTCGAGTACCAGGCTCAAATACCTGCACGAACAAAATGCCAGCCGCTTCAACATAAAGACGGTAAAATAGCAACAGTGACTGCGTGGAGCGGCACAACTCCCGCGAGCGAATAATGGCAGCCAGCGAAACTTCGACGAAACCGGGACGCGAGAAAACAACCATTCACCATACCCTTCATCAACTCAAGAAAAGCTGTCACGAAAATTTCTTTTTACTTCCCTCCATACCGGGGCATGAGGCAAATTTTTCCCAAAGTAACGCTTGAAACTGCAGTAAAGGTGTCGTGCTTGTGTTATCTTCCACTCTGCTGCCTAATTCTCAGTTTACCGATTCATCGGCTTAATACTTCATTCAGAGCCAGCCCCATCGTAGACGTGGTGCATCTTCCATCGTGCAGTACTTCGCGCTCCAGAGATGCACCGTGTTTACCGAAAGTTACAAGCGTTCATTTTTTGCTTCTCATTCGTATAATAGAGCCCTTATGGCTTCAGTAAACATCAAGAGGTCTCAAAAGGCAACAGAAAGAGACTCCTTATTTCAAAGAAATATAAAGCTTGGGTCGGCATTAGTCCTCCACTAAGCAACTGTGAAGGGAATAATGGAGTATGGTAACTTTTTGGTAAAGACTGCTTACCAAGAATCTCACCTTCGAGCGCTAATTCAATATATCTTAGATCGAAAGCAGAGAAATTGCAAGCGCTGTTCAACCAATGTGACGCGAGCTCCAGCGTCAGGTGTTAATGGATCCAAAACCAGGGAGATTTAGAAGAAAATGGGCAAGAGGGGCAGGAAAATTTCATTTGGTAAAACGAAACGACATCTGCTTCTTTTTCGACGATCCAATTTCAAGCAATGCATTCTAGAAGTAGGAGCCACCTCTCGCCTTCTCCACCCCGCACCTCTCCACCATCCCCCCCCCCCTCCAAAAAAAAGTTTCCCATAAACCCCCAGCTGCCACCTATAGACTGACGCATTTCCAGCGCGCAGTCGACTCTCCACTGAAACCCTGCAAATAATCTGCCTCCCATATTTCTCCCGCACTGCCTTGGATAAAGAACAGTACTACCACAAATGGTTTAGTTTAGTTTAGTTTATGGGGTTTAACGTCCCAAAGCGACTAAGGCTATGAGAGACGCCGTAGTGGAGGGCTCCGGAAATTTCGACCACCTGGGGTTCTGTAACGTGCACTGACATCGCAGAGTGCACGGGCCTCTAGAATTTCTCCTCCAAAGAAATTCTAGCCGCCGCGGCCGGGATCGAACCCGCGTCTTTCGGGTCCGCAGCCGAGCACCATAACCACTGGGCCACCGCGGCGGCACCACAAATGGGACAGCTCCAACGTGCATCACACTCGAGCATAACTCATATTCTCCAGCTAATCCACACTGAAGACTAAGCGATGAAAGTCCAATGCGGCTGGGGCTAATAGATTTTTGAGGGGTGAGTTGCTTCAGAGGTGTCGTTCCAAAGCCTATAGGATAGATGATGATTAGAGGCCGGATTTTTAGGCACTAAAAAGCACGCTTTAGGCGCCATAAATAGGCGGCTAAAATTGCATTTAGGCACCTAACGGAGAAAAATAGGCACTATAATCTTTATCAAAAGTGCACACAGTTCCGAACTTCAGCGTGCAATATCTGCCGTAAAATAAAACAAAAACACAGCAGGAATGATTTGGGACATTAAGCAAAGTGTGAACATCAGAAGTCTTTTTTTAAGGCTGTCGGGTAACTTTTCGTACAATACACACGCTTCAGCAGAGCAAAAGGGACGGTTACCAACCCTTTTAAAACACTTTGGTATACTTCGAAACAAAAAATTCGCTTGTAGTGTACAAAAGTAGAAACAATGAACACCTTAACAGGAGGCCATGTATTTAGAAACTGATAGAAACATTGTCAATTCAAAGCATCTGACAAATGAGTTCAGTCTTCGCTCACACAGGAATTGAACTTATTTATTGCAGGCATACACGATGCTTCAACATTAATAAATATGTTGTCATTTGTATAAACAGTGTTTTATAGTTTGTGGCTTCACGTGTCTGGAGCCACGCTACTATCAATTTGTGCTTGCCATTAGAAGGGTCTGGAAACCATAAATACGAGATGCTATAAAAGGTTACACACAGTGCTGCTTGATGCGGAATATGCCGAAAAGAATCAGTTCTGCACGGGCCTACGTCCATCCACGAGGATCCATGGTAAAATAAACATCATCTATCTAAAAATCACTGTTAAAGCTATGGAAGCAGTAGCAGACAAGCACCATCTGGGGCACAAGTAACGAAAATAAGGCAGGTGACTCAGGTGGAAATTTTAATCAGTTAAACTGTTTCCAGCAGGTTTATGGAATATTTTAGAGTTGGTTTCAATTGGAACCAACTGGAATTATTTGGATGAACCTATAACTTACTCCGTATACTTTCCGAAATGTACTGCCATCAGGTCAACTACCACTTTAACAGCCAAAGTCATGAACAAGCTGCCATGATAAAATGGCAGAAAATAGGAAAAAGGTTGCTTCGATATTTTCGGCTGACGTGGTTGGTATTGTGTACACAGCCGGCGTAGGTATAGTGTTCACCATAGCCAACTGACGAGGTCATCTAATGTTGCCACGTTTGTGTTCTACTCAAAACCGAAATGGATTCGAAACCAAACAGAATCTGAAAGCAAAACCACAGTGTATTTCAGGCCCCTTTTCTGTAAAATAGGGCATTTTTAGGCACCGACGTCAGAAATAGGCATTTGTAGGCACTGACACCCAAAATAGGCATTTATAGGCACTATAAAAAAGAGTAATAAACATATTGTCAACACCTAATTCGTCTGAGGCTAAAAAACAGCGCAAACGGGGACGAAGCAGAGAGAGGGACACGACGCTGTTAACTATCTATGCATGAATGCATAATCTCATGCCACGTGGTTTTTGTCTATCACTCCTTCCCTCTTTCTCTTTTTTTTTCTTTTTCCTTCCTTTTTTGCACGAACGAGAGGTATTTAACCGGTGAACGTGCAATAAAGCTTGGTTGTTAGTCAGCGTCGTGTCCCTCTCTCTGCTTCGTCCCCGTTTGCGCTGTTTTTTAGCCTCAGATCATGCACCAACCAGCCCAAATTTCCACCCTTTTGAAGTACCTAATTCTTGCTCATATGTAAAAATAGTGCGCCTACGAAGCGTTGAAAACAATAGGCATTTGCCTAAAATCCGGTCTCTAGTGATGATGATGCATTTTCATGGCGCAAGAGCAGCTCTGGCCAAAGAGCGCCATGGCACAAGTTTTTTTTCTTCTACTAAAGGTGCGGTCAAAGACCCATTTCCCAAGTATTTCACCCTAAAGAAGCCGAGCACCAGGCAGAGGAAAGCTTTTACCCAATGTATCACCGGTGGGTACCCGGCGGCACTGGGGTTCGAACCCCGCTCCTCCCGCATGCGTGGCGGATGCTCAGACCACTAGGCCACCGCTGCGGTCACCTATAGGATTGAAACGAGTTTGATAAAGAAGAGCATAGGGTTCTCACCTGATGGTCTTGGCCTTGCCGAGTGCATCGACCAGATTTTGAACGACAGCGGGCTCTACGCGGTCATCGCACTCAATGCACGCTGAAATCCCTTTGGTGGCGGAGACCAGCGCTGCAAAGAGGCTCTTCGCATCTTCTGCGCTGGAGTTGCTCAAGTCTATGATGAGGGTAGAGACTCTGCACTGGCCCCCGGATTGCGCGACGTGCGACGGGCGCGGGTTGTACCAGTAGACGTCAATGCGTGACGAGGCGCCAACCTCCCGAATAGTGTTGAACAATGTGAGCAGCTCGAGGTCTTGCATCCGGCCGTGCAAGTTGCAGGCCAACCTCTTCAGGGAAGAATTAACCTGCAGTCGCAAAGCGTTTATCACTCGACGACACGGCAAAAAGGTTGTTAACTGGCGCTCTCATAGTTGTGTCAGGGTGAAAGTATTATTTTGCCATGGTTGCTCACAGATACATGAGGAAGCATAACTCATCAAAATGGCAAGTTTAGGACGGAATGGTATGGTCACGGGAATGCAATAAATGCATGAAAAATGGATGAAATATTTTTGCGATACAAAACGAAACAGAAATAAAAAGATTCCAAACGATCACACAGTGCGGTACACCAAGTCTGCGTTAGCAACACCCCAAGTCACCTTGTCTCTTTATGGCGCCGAAGACGCTGTTGTACCACTCGCCGAGCGTGGCGGAATGCCGCCACGACTTCCACATTCGCTTGTTCAGGAGAAGTGCACGTCGCTGTAGGTCCGCGTGCTTTGAACGCAGTAGGAGACCTGACTGGCGCTTTGGGGAAGGGGGGGGGGGGGGGGGGGGGGCTGTCGGCGCTCACTGCATGATGCTCACGCGCTCTATGCGGACAGAACATCCGACAGCGGAGAATTTTCCCTCGCGCCTTGAACACTAGTTCCTCTCCCTTCCACAAATGACGCTCATGGCACTGGCTGCACTGAAGGCTGTGACTTACGGCGGATGCCTCGCGACCTTCAAAGGTGGTCGTAAGCCTGCCAATGCAGTACGCTTTCCCATTACGTATCACAGATACTGCGCATGCTACCGAAGTCATTTCCTTCGTGCTTCTCTCCTGTAAGTGAAACGCGTTCGTGCCGAAACATTTTCGTCTGAGTTGCTCGGCCGCCATATGAATACTTTCAGATGCTGGCTTTTCAAGCTCCTAACCTTGCCCAGAAGGTACCAAAAGCCCGTATACATGCTAACTTATTTTCCGTCGTTTTCGTTTCACCGTGGTGGTAGTGGTGGTGGCTGATTAAAAAAAAAAAAGAAGGGAAGGAAAAGACTGATGCTGTTCGGGGCAATTACTATTTAATATCTGAAGCAGCACACGAGCTGCAGCCAGCGAAGGTGAAAGGGAAGGAATATGATAGCGAGGAAAGTGTAGAGGGAAGCGTTAGCAAGAAAAAAGCTACAGAGAATGTTTACTATATTCGAATCGGAGCGAAAGCACGGATTTGTGCTGCGTAGAAGACGACGGTGAGCAGGCAGTGCTGCGGGACGGAGCAGATGGAAATGGATGAAGACGACGCTCTCCAATGCACTGTGCGAGTGTGTGGTGCAGTTTAACACGAGGCGTGTTGGCTGCGGCGATAGCCTAGTGATGTCAATGTCCTTCTTAATCTGTTTGTTGTAATATGTCCCAAAAGAATGCAGCATCAATGCACATAATAAAACAATGGTCAACTGTCGCTGGTGGTATGCACAGGCGGCAATTCACTCTTGATGGCGCAAGCACCTCCTTAGCATGAAGCCGTGCCTTCACAGGAAGTAGGTGTGTGCAGTTTAAGGAAGAATGTTTTTGCAGCAGAACAAATGCACATTAGCCTAACACGTTTTAAACACTGAACAATTAGGAACATTGACATCACACCCTACAGCATCTGTTTCTTGCCTGTGGAGACCGCCACGCCGAATCCCTTCGGTCGTCGAAATCTGTGTTTCGTGAACCATGCGCTTTTGGTGCGGGGAGTATATACTGCCCTGCAAGAGCCGCCTAGCTGGCTCCCCTATCTGAATGCATGTGTGTGCCTCCCAGACTTTTGATGTTCTGAAAGGCCGGCTAATGCAGGGGTATGGTGCCCTGGTGTTTTGTGGCGTAAGCATGCATGCTTAGAGTTTTCTTTTCGGCACTATATTCATGCAATGAAGAAAAAAATTGGCAGTGGCTTAGCTCAGCTATGCCGCATATACGTAGCGAGACGTACGGTATATCCCTGGTTACGGCCAGTTATTTTGCTCATCGTCATGGTCCGACAACTCGAGTTTCTCCCGTCTCCTACGCCGCACAGCGTCGACCTCGCTCTCCTGGGCCGCCATGACAGTGTGTCTTTACCTCCGCAGCATCACCATCATTTATGTACCGCGACCCTCCTCCTCCTCTTGCTGCGCGTACGCAGCAGAACACGGCGCGCCAGCTGCGTGTCGCGCATGCGCAGTCTCTCTGTCTCGGCAGCAGGCGAACGGCGCGGCGCGCGGCGCACCAGCGGCGCTGCTGTGACGTCACTCGGCTCCTCACGCATGCGCACAAGTGGCACCGAAGGCCCACAGCTCAACAGCGACGCTGCGGGTAACGTAGCTCTCACTGCAGAAAATGCGGCAATAGCCTAGTGGTCTTGCTAAACGGCCCTTAAGACAGATATGTTCGCACTGCCGCGGGTACGACTCCCAGTCGTGGATATTTATGATTAAATTTCCTTTTCTCGTTTTCATGGTTGGACCTCTAACTCAGCTCAAGGTCAAATTTACATAGTCCGCGATTGAAGCCCGAGGTCCTGTAGCAAAGCCTTCGCTTCAAAAAGTGCTAGTTCCGGTTGCCAGGTTTATCACGGCGCCTTGAAATGCGGAGGCTCAGGAGGATACGGTAAAATTTAGCCTCCCTGTGGGTGTCAGAAGCGGTCCATAACAGCGGAGTTATCATAATGACCAAGATTACGACGTAGCAGAGAAAGTTACGTCCTCTAGTCACACAGCCCAGTTCTGACGTCACGGGTGTCACGGAAAATCGCGGGCAGCAGCTGGAAAGGATGTGTGGGGGAAGTGACAGCGAAATTTTGCAAGTATTAAACATTTTTGCGTCTAGTTTTGCCTAGTTCGTGATTGATACTCGGTTTCTAGCCAAAAATACCATCTAATAGTTGTTTCAATTCGACTGTCTTGGAAACCAAGAAACCAATTTAGCATCAAGAAGAACTCTAGTTTGGGCTAGTTGGTTCATGATTCAGGAAGAAAACGGCGCAAAAACAAGTGGACAAAAGAGACAAACACGACAGGACGAGCTCATTGGGCATTGGGTGCAATTTTTTGACCATGTACGGTTGTTTGCGCGGATTTATGTTATCGTTTTTACACCTTTGACGCTGGCTTTGGTCTCAGCTCCGCGTTCATCCTTTTTCAAGTTTCTGTTTGGTCATCGGTTATCATTCATGTGGCTGCTGGTTGTTCGTTTCCAATTTTTAAGGCTTGCGCTCTTCATCCATTTCAACCTGTTTTTACCTTTGACACTACTTTGGTCTTAATGCTTCATTCTCCTTTTTTCCACGTTTCTTGTTGGTCATCTCCTATCACTCATGAGTTTGTATTATTTTCGGTGTTTAAGAGTTGCTTGGTCATGACCGTTTTAGTGTTGTTTGCTATACATTTGTTGAGTTTTTTTCGGATAGACATGATAGTATGTTACGTGGTGGCTATCGCGCTTCATGTGTTAGATATCTTACAGTGATCTATTCTACTGCCTGTGCGTGGTTACACGGATGTTACGGCGTGTTGGCTTACATAAAGGCGGGGTTGGTGCGAAATAAAATTCAGTTGCAAGTATGGCGCTGGTCCTGTCGTGTTTGTCTCTTTTGTCCACTTTTTTTGAGCCGTTTTCCTCCTGAATCAATTCAGCATGCCTATAAGCTATACCAAACACAATTATTAGAGGCTATTTGTACGGTGTGCGCATCAACACTGCATTTGATGGTTTATAGAGGCTTAATGTCCCAAAGCAACTCCGGCCATGAGGCACGCCGTAGTGAAGGGCTCCGGAAATTTCGACCGCCTAGGGTTCTTTAACGTGCACTGCACTGACATCACTGACACACTACACGGACATCTATAATTACGCCTTCATCGAGATTTGACTGCCGTGGCAGGGATCGAACCCGCGTATTTCGGTTCAGCAGCCGAGAGCCATAGCCACTGAGCCACCGCTGCGGAATCTCTGCACTTAATGATCGTTCTTTGTACACTTCAACTCCACCATTATTTCTTCACCGGACAGCGCACTCACACAAAGAAAGCGCGAAGTGTATAGTGGCTTTAAATAGTAAACATTTAAATTAACAATAATATACCCTACTCACTTCGAGCGCCCGGACGAGGGCACAGATGGAGGTGGGTGGGAGGTGGTTAGTCCTAACGTCGAGCACACGAAGTCGAGAGTCCACGCGCAGTTTAGAGGCCGCGTTGAAAGTAAACACCTCATTCAGGTTGCAGCCGTTAATCCTCAGCTCCAGCAGGACACCTGCATGGGGGCAGAGACGCGCGTAAAAAGCTCGCACGTATATAGAAGTCCAGATATTATTAGAAAAAAGTGTAAAAGAAATGCACCGAGAAAATAAAATTATGGTCATGCAAATCAGCCTACTTCTAGTAAGAATCGAATGTGGCGAGAATAGTTAAGACTACGACCGACTAACACTGACAGTAGTTGAGGAAAAAGATCACTTGACGGAGAAAACGAACTATAGGTGAAGACAAGCAAGTATTCTAAACGAAAAGTTAAACAGAGGTGTTGAAAATGGCTAGAATCATGCAAGAAAATGTTTTAGAGGGATCCGAACAACAGGTTTAGGAATGTCACGTCGCACCAATATTCACGCTGTCAAGTTCTGCACTAGACGCAATTGGAATTTTTCTCGTCGAGGAGGCCGTCTTCGTTGCCTTAAAAAACATCACACTGCTTCGGTATCTCGATGGAACGCAGTATTTAGCCAACTCCGTGTAGCGGCTGTTTCTTAAGGTTTATCATTTTTGCTTCGTCTAAAAAGTCTAGCTGGCACAAGCAATATGAGTGAGACTAGCATCTCTGCTAAAAACAAACAAAATTCAGGTCACGAGGCTCAGTGTGATTGCAAGAGGAAATTAGTCTTGACAGGCAGCTTTTTGACCACGCTGGAACGTTGAGCAGACGTAGAAAGCCCTGTGGCGGCTAAACGCAGCCTTAGGGAATGCACTTTGGCCACCAGCTTCGACATTATTGCTGTCTCAAACACTGTGGATGGTACAGAGGCGTTGCCAAAAACTTGATTGGGCAAAACGAACATGTCACACTAAGCGAGCTTTTTGGCCTGTGATGGCCACTTTTACGCTGATGTGCATTAGAGACTCGGAGAGGCGTAGACACCCGTACAGTCTTTGTCAAAAGTAACCAGGCTGCATGGTTTGCTTCTAGCTCGTACAGTGGAGCCTTTACAGCTTCCCTGAAGCTGAAATAGTCGTTATAGGTAAGGACTGGCGGTCTTCTTACCTTCCAACAAGTTTTGATCTTTAGGAAAGCCACAAGGGCTCCACTATACAAGCTAGAAGCAAACCATGAAGCCTGGTTACTTTTGACAAAGACTGTACATTTGCTCTAAGTAAAAGTTGAAAGCGTAGGAGAGAACATTTGTTCAGTTTCCGTTAGAGGGAAATTAGAATGTGCGCGTACACGATGCTCTTACCTCTACGGTTTTCACTAGGTAACAATAGATCTACGAGTCCGCATTTCTACCGGGACCGCATGCGTTTTGTGAGGGACGCAGCAGTCACGTCTTGCACGTTAAGAGTAATACTCAAAGAACAATCCGCAGTATATTTCTCATTTAATCCATCCCAGTCTGCTTTAGTTGTGAGGGTCCTTCTTCCTTTAGGTTTTCAAGCGTCGTCGCACACTTATACTTCAGAGTTAATGCTTAGGCTCGTCGGCATTCTCTATATGTGTGTTTTACTGCCAAAAGAAACAAAGAAACAAAAAATAAGAGGACTATTCCTGATTGCCCCCAATTCGTTCTTTTCGCCCTATTCTCTGTGCCGACCCCTTCTTGTAATATGAGACAATGATAATGAAAATAAACTAAACAAGCAAACTAAACAAATGGTATTGAAAATTGATTCATTCATTGATTCATTCTCTGATTCATTGGTCGATTCATTGATTGATTCATTGATTGATTCATTCATTCATTTTCTTGCCTCCGATGAGGGTGGCATAAGCCCGCTGCAGGCGCTCATCGTAATTCTCACAGCCCAAGAATGTCAGTCTTTCCAGGCGGCTGGTGGGTGTCGGTGGTGCCGCCGGAGCGGCGGGAGTCACCCTCGCGTACGAAGGCGGGGGCCGTGTCAAGGCGGCGGCCATGGCCTCGATGTCCTCGGCGAGGATGGTGAAGGCACGCACCGTTAGGGACTTGAGACTCAGACTCTGCACAGCAGCCCGGAGCACGGTCGAAGGAGTGTACACGTGCGTGCCGCTGATCTGTGCAGCCGGAAGGAATAAATGCGTGCACTAAGTTTCGGGAAGGTGTCCGACGACATGTAATGCTTAAAAGAATAAAACCTGCTGGAAGGAAGCAGCGCCACGGAGAATGCTCTTCCAAATATGTACCAACTCGCCCAGCTGTCTACACTACTGAATATTTATTGCGTCAATACAGAACACGAATCTTTAGCAGCGAGGCACCTAACAACTACCTAGAAAATCTCTGAGGTCTACGTGACATCATAAAAAAAACAGACAGATTAACATTCAATTTTACCGCGAACGATTTGAAGAAACAAAGAAAACAATTTAGGGGGTGAACAATTTAACTGATGCTTTCGAAATGCGGCAGCAGTTTTCTCTCTCCGACAATCTACTGCAATTCTCCTTCAACCACAACATTGATTTTATCGTCTTTCACGTGCCGGCACTCACCTATACGGCAGAAACATGGAGGCTAGCGGAGAGGGGACTACTTAAATTGAGGGCAACGCAGCAAAATTGTAGGCGTAACGTTAAGAGAGAGTAGCAAAGCAGATTGGGTTAAGGAACTCATGCGAGTTAATTAGAACCAATAAACTGCAAAAGCTTTAGCCCTAAACCGCGGAGGAGTGACGGCGATATCGGCATCGCATCGCTTACGCGGCGACCGAACGTTAAAACCATGGCTAACAACTTTTCCTCCAAGAGCGGCTGTTCCTGTGCTCGAATCCATGTAGCTGTATAACATTTTCAGCCGAGGGAATGGGATTTTAGCGGCGTTCATTTACGCCATATGGCGAGGGCAAAGCGATTACTACTAACCTATAGCTTAAAAAAAATTCTCACAAAAACGAAGCAAAAGTTTGTAACCTCCACACGAACAACAGCACAAAAAGAAAGATAGCGAAGCACTGGAAGTTATGAAATGATACAACTGCTTAAGTGAGGAAGGAGACGAAGTCGCCACGGGTGCGTGAGCTGCGATCATTTTGTGTGCTGTGTCGTATGACGTGATACATAACAAAGCAAAGCAAAAAAAAAAACGCACGGAGCACAGCAGTAACACAGAAGACCGGAAAGCGCCCGTCCTGTCTTCTGTGCTACTGCTGTGCTCCGTACCGTTTTTTGCGCTGCCTTCTTATGAGTCAAGCATGAGACAACTAGCCCAAACACAAATTTAAATCTGATGACGTGATGACCGCCGCGGTAGACCTACCTATAACAGCTCTTCGCTTTAATAAAGTACGCGACATTCCCATCCTGCCCGCCCTCGCATGTTTCTATGGTGCCAGATCTTTAAGGCTATCAAGACGGCTTTAGAGTAATAAGAGCCGATCCAGTTACCAAACCGAATACAATATGAGCAACGTGAACTGAAAGAAGGAAGCACCGCGCACTAGAGATCCGATTGATATAATGATATAACTCAAATCTGGAGGAGGAAATAAATTTGGACAGAACAAGTAACGGTCATTTTAAGGGTTGTGAAAGGCTAGGGTAATCGAGTGGATACTGTGGTAAAAATTGCGACGACACTTTGGCAACTAAAGTGCTGAGAGGCGAAAGCCGAGGACACTATGCCGTTACTACTTCCGGTGGATCTGACGTCACACCATTCCCGTGGCTAAATCGATACCCAAATTACCCATATTTCGGAGATCTTAAGTGTTAATTGCGCTTGATTACACATTTTCCATCTGATTTGACACAAATCGGACGTTTTTTCGACCATTCTGTGACAATTTTCACTCGGCCGTGACGACTTCCGGTGGATGTGACGTCACAGCGTTTCCGTAGCTTTATCGACGATTGCGCTATGTCGACGCAATTGGCATTTTTGACTGTAGTTAACTAGCTAATTACTCTATAGTCATCAAACGTGGTTTCTAGGTTTATTTTTTCCTCCTCTATCTAAAGCAGCCATTCGTTTTATCCTATCTTTTTTAGTTCCCGAGTTAACACGAGTTAAACGCTGCAAAAGGTGTGACACCCTCTGCTAACGGACGACAGTTTCAGAAATTAAAGGCTTTCGCCTTAAACGAAACCATTGGAGCGCGCATAGTAAGATGGCATTAGAAAATGTGATCGAATGGTTCGGTAGCACCAGGCCTAGGACAGGGCTAGGGGACAGCAGTGAGCAAAGTATTCGTTCTGTAGTGCATTTAACCAGCCTCATCAAGACTTCAATAGGCGATAGGCCATGGTTAAACTTTTCAAGATTTTCTCTCGTGCTTCAGCAAAGCTGGACACGCTCTGATAACTCCATGTGACGATAAACCTTCTAGGCGCCCTCATGCACCCATGATTACCAATCGATACTTTTTTTGTAATAAGCCTTGATAAGTGATCATGCCATGTTTCAACATCTCTCTTCAAGTTCACTGCCAAGTAGTGA
This sequence comes from Amblyomma mixtum, assembly GCF_055824585.1. Lineage (NCBI taxonomy): Eukaryota > Metazoa > Arthropoda > Arachnida > Ixodida > Ixodidae > Amblyomma > Amblyomma mixtum. The sequence goes on from NC_143018.1 coordinate 65,127,756, forward strand.
CACTAAAATGCGCTGGATGCGATATAAAATAACGCTGGAAAAACAACGCGTCGTTGATATGCAGGGTGTTTCACCTAAGATTTTACATAATTTGTCGTGCGAAAGTGTTTAATGGCTCATGCTGGCGGTGTCCGTCCGTGCGCTGGAATTGTGCAAACTGTGGACTCTCCTCCGCGCAGCGGCGCAACCTCCTCCCTTCCTGAGCAACCGGTGCGCCGGTGGGGGGCGCAGCTGTGCATAACAACCGTGACGTCACACAGTAGAGGTAGAACGAGCGCGCGCGCGTCAGCGGTGGCAGCTGCACCGCCGCTTCTTCGCCAGACGTCTCGTTGCAGTCTAGGCAGTGAGACGCATGGCTCCGAAGCGGCCCAGTGATTCCGCGCCAAGCGGTTCGGGGAAGCGGCAGTGGGTTGACCACAAGGCTTTCGCCGAGCACACTAGAATTTTCAGTTTCTTCGGCAATTCCATAAATATACGCTTTTCGAAAAAAAAAGAGCGCTTTTTTTTCGACACAGCATTGGCAGTTGTGTAGTACATACATATACAGCTAAGACTGCTAACTAGCAGGCTGGTTAATTAACATTGAATAGGTAACTTTTTAAGTATTATTGTTGGGTTCCTAAATTATTGAGAGGCGTGTAGCCCATCGTAAGTATTCTCCATCTCAGCTTTTATAATTTCGCAAGCGGCGCTGTCGCGCAACATATTCCGGCTACATCAGGCCAAAATACAACCTTTTGAGAACTTGAAGGCAAAGTAACCTCTCCAGGGCACGTAACTCGTCGAAATAGTCAAATTTATTGGGCCACAGCACCGAGAGTAACCGCGCTTACGAAATTCTAAAATCTTATATGAATATTACTTACGGTAGGCTACACGCCCCTCAACAATTATGGAGCCTAACAGTAATAGTTAAGAAGTTAACTATTAAATACAAGTTGTGCAGTCAGCTGATTAGCACGTCTGAGCTGTATTCGTATGTATTAAACAGCTGACCAAGCTACGCCGAAAGATGCGCTATTGTAACTCAAACCGTCTATTTTTAAAAATTGTGTAAAATCCAAGGTGAAACACTCCGTATAATACAAAATATACATGCAATGCTTCTGTGCCACCAGTATGTAAAACATGGGCTTACGACATTTAACACTGAACGACGACACAGTGCTGTATGCATGGCCTATCAATGCCCCAATGAAAGGAACAGATAGGAAACAAAACCAAATTCTTCCGGACTCCTTACCTCTAGGTTTTCAAGAGAGGGATGGGTTCGCATGATGCGTGCAAGAAGTTGGCCTCCCAGTGGAACCACCAGGCATTCTGACAGCTTGAGGCTCGTAACTGTGTTGTTGTAAGCCAGGTACTCCAGGAAAGTGATAGCGTCTTCAGTTGCGGGCTGCGCAAACGTAAATTCCAGTCAACTTGCCATGAGGACTACATTTTCCAAGGTAGAGGACGTGGAATTAAGACAAAACTCTTTGCTGCTTAGCGTGCTGAGAGCATGCATCGCCCCTCCCGGCAAATAGCACTTCAAGCGCTAAGGGGTACAACTCGATCGCCCGCATTTTTCAGACCGCAGAGGATCGCACCCTTCAAGATGTATCCCTAGCCCATGTCTTTCCGTTGGCCCAGCCCTTTATTCCCTCCGTAGCATTTAGGCCAGAGTTGAGGTGCCGTCTGCTTGGATGTTCCACCCTACTGAAGTAGAAACCCATTCCTCACCTAGCCGGAGTCAGCGCTTTTATAGCATTCTGTTCCAGAACCTCGCATTAGCGACACAAGTAGAGTTTCAAACAAAAGCTTAAGCGAGTTTACCTGGTGTTTCAACACAAGTGAACCAATTTTTTTTAAATAGGCTTTTTCAGACATGAGGGTGGCTTCTGTGGCACAATAATACCTATTTTTGCAGACATCAGAAAACATGTTTATGATGTGAACTAGTTGGCCGCTTAACTAATTTCTGATAATTCATTTTTTAACTATACCAGACTGCTGACTGCAATTAGAGACTTGTAGCCTGCCGTTAGTAACAGCTATATCAGTTCTTAGAATTTCGAAAACGCGAATATTGACGCCGCTGGGGCTCGACAAATTTTGGCTTTTTCAACTTGTTACGTGCCCTGGAGGGGTTGCTTTGCCTGCATTCTTTCGAAAATGCGTGTATTTTCGCACGATGCAGCCAAATTTTGTGCAGGCACTGCGGTTAGGATAATCGAGTTTTCGAAATTCTAAAAACCGATATTGCTATAGCTCTATTTACGCTACGTAAATTTGAAGTTAATTTCTAGTGCCAAAGAGTCTCCAGCTGGAGCAACGGCTTTCCAGCTACAAGCTAACGCAATTGATGCTACCACGCAATAAATGCTCATAAGGCAGATCGTTCCGCATCCCTCTACAACAATACGAATGGGCTAAGCGAGCGGTGGGCATTTAGACGGCATGGGCAATGCCAAGCTTTTGTTCCAGAGAACGTGATATGTACAGCGATCTTTGTTTGGTTTATAATGGGTTAATTAACGTCCCAAAACGACTCGGGCTATGTTCGACACCATAGTGAAGGACTAAGAAAATTTAGACCACCTGGGGTTCTTTAACGAGCACTGACATCGCACAGCACACGGGCCTCTAGAATTTCGCCTCCATCGAAATTCCATCGGCGCGGCCGGGATCGAACCCGCGTCTTTCGGGTCAGCAGCCGAGCGCCATGTCCACTGAGCCACCGTGATGACCTACAGCAGTCTTTATGAAAATAAAATAAAAGTGACCGTTACAGACGTGCTCGTTCTTGTCGAACGAACGAGCACGTCTGTTTCGGTCACTTATGGACTGTGGGAAATGAGACCGTTGATCATACAGAACGGAAGTGATTAAGATGTGGGTGCTTTACCACTACGTCGTGGAAGGCGATGCACTTGAGAGTGGTGGTGCGCCCCAGGTAGCTGCCCAGCGTATGCGCCACGTCGTCGTCGAAGAGGACACCAGTTACGTTCAGGGAGTGGAGGGTCGGAAGACGGACTGCCGAGTGGGACCACATCCGCATGTCGAACCCCTTCTGGTGCTGGAAGCGGAGATATGAAGGTAGAGAGGCGAAAACGTACTTAGTGTCTTTCGCCCTCTGTCCTTGTTAAGGATAGATTTTAAGCATAGCATTATCATAGGGGCAATTCTCAGATGGTAGAAACAGCACACTACAACGCTGTGCTAGTAAACCTGTTGGCAGCGACAGCATTGCAGCTCACCGCGGGGTATTCGCTGCTCATTGGAGCAGTGAACTCGAGGTAGCGGACTCCCGCGCCGCCATTCTGCAAGCCATGCCAGAAGATATTCATCTCCAAGAACGGGACACTTTGGTCCATCTGAACACGGGTCACGCACCTGCACGGTTGCAAAAAGTCAGAAGAAACATTGCACCTCAAGAAAGGCTTGTTCTTCGGCTACTTGGTTGGGATTCACATTAGTGAATAGGTGCGAGAAAGAGAAAAAAAACGCAGAGGGAGAACAGGGAGATGCAGTTCGGTTTAGGTTTAGGTTTATGGGGTTTAACGTCCCAAAGCGACTGAGGCTATGGGAGACGCCGTAGTAGAGGGCTCCGCAAATTTCGACCACCTGGGGTTCTTTAACGTGCACAGACACCGCACAGTACACGGGCCTCTAGAATTTCTCCTCCAAAGAAATTCAACCCGCCGCGGCCGGGATCGATCCCGCGTGTTTCGGGTCAGCAGCCGAGCACCATAACCACTGAGCCACCACGGCGGCTAGGGAGGAGATGCAGTTCATCCCGTCCTCCCCCTACGTGTCTTTTCTGTGTATGGCTCCTTTTAACAAATGTAATGCCCCTAATTCTCCAATTCTTTAAAACCCCCGCGGAGGTACTTTTCGTTTACAAAGCCTTGACGTGAAATGTTGCTCACCAGCGTATTGGGGAAATGAGGAAACACCCATTGCCTTTTTTCATTTGGCATAATATTGACATTATTTGCGTTTGAGACTGTAAAATACACGGCCACCCCTAAGGGCGCGGCCCCCAGCCGATTCACTGGAGCTAACTTTGATATAAGCATTGTGCCTGTCCTCAAACGCCTTGGTGTGCTGTTTGAACAGGCGCTGTCATTGAATGCTCATATCGTCTCTTAAATCTCAAGAGTTATTGCCGTATTTTGTAAACTAAGATCCTGTTTGCCAAAAAGAGTCATTATTTTATTATAACAGCGGTTTCAGCCAAAGGTAGCCAGAATTTTCTAGATTAGTCATTTTGAGATATCAAGGCGGACTCTTCTGCGTCTTATTACCAGTGTTGGCGGCAATCAGAACACAGATGAATCTCGTGAATTATTAAGGTGGTCAACTAATGTCTAATACTTAACTGTTTAGCTCTTGCAGTTAGGCGCCTGGTTGCAAGCGGAAATCTGTAGCCTGGCATAAGTGATAGCTGCATCACTTTCTGGAATTTCGGAAACGCAATTACCCTGAGTGCCATCGCAGAACAAACTTTCGCCACTACATACCGCTACACGTCACTGCGCGGAACACACGTCACATGACCTTCTCTCTCTTCTGTTGGCTGGACAGTGAGCAACGGCGAGTACCACAGCAGGAGCGGAATACAGAAGATCACGTGGTCTATGCGGCACGATGTGACTCCTACTAATAGACGGCGCATCGCGGTGCGCGCTTTTCTAGTGCCTGGCAGCCGAAATTTATGGACCGACAGCACCGAGAGAAATCACCTTTTCGAGATCCTAAAAACTGATAGGGCCATTACTAACGACCGGCTTCAAGGGCCCAATTCAAATCAAGCATCTAATTATAATAGTTGGCATATGGTATCAAAAATTAGTTAGACAGCTTACTGGCTAAGACGTATACGTGTTTTCGATGTTCTCCAACACTATTTTAAAATGCCGCTAAAGCCATATTCATATCTCAAAAAGCTTTCGTCTTTAATATTTAGGTTGACCCACGCTTAAACATCCGATACAACTCCATTTTTATTGACATGCACTGTAGAACACAAAAATCTCTGTTGTAGAACACAAAGCCGCCATTACTCATGCCTGCAGCATTCTGAAACGCTACCGCACCATAACAGTCAATAGATTCGTCTACACAAGACAGCAATATCTTTTGGGGAAGGGAATCATATAAATCTACAATGTTAATAGAACAAGCTGAAAAGCCTTGTCGTGACATCAGTATGGCATCAGACATCAGTAATGGCGCCTTCCTTGAGCTCCTGACTTTTTATCTTGACACGACGTTTCCTACCTGGCAAGAATCTGTTCACCTGCAAGCGAATGGCGAGTGCATTGGCTCATGTGTAGCTCCGCTTTGAAGTGACATTTATCTCGCCCACCATGACCGGCTTCTTGACAAGCAACTAAAACGGCACAGGTGTTGCGCGAGTGTTTAGATTTGTTGATTTTTTTAGTTTTTATGACGTGTACAGTTTCTGAAGCAGAGACCTCGTCCTGGAAAGTTCTGTCGATCTTTTCTAAGTGCCTTGACCCGCTTGTCCTAACACATAAATTGCCTTCTGAAGGAACTTTACTGTTCTTAGACCTTTCCTTGCGCCTTTCTGATGACCACGTGTGCTGGCGCTACGAGCCAAGGATCCAGGAGCCTCTCACGCCTTACCAGTCTGCGCATTCGAAACTCGTGAAGCGTGGTATAGCCAAGCTATGTTTCCGCAATGGCCGGAGAAGTCGTGCCGTCACACAATCGTACCCAGCTTTCAGAATCAAGTAGAGTGTTCAGAAGCGGCAGGATAACCGACTTGTCTGTTAACATCCGCTTCAGAGAGCCTGTTAAAAGACACCTTGACCTCAGTCCGCATTGGAGCCATTGAACGGTAAAAAAGAAGAAAAAAGAAAGGTCGCGTTATCCCCTATTTACATAAGATTTCTCCCAATCTCAAGAAAATTGGCGCACGTGCCAATGTGAATGTAGTTTTTTCTGCGCCCGATAAGCTGTCTAAGCTTTGTCACTTGGTGAACACTTTGGTGAAAGCTTTGTCATTTGGTGAGCAAGAGGGGCTGCGCCAAGAAGCACAAGAACAGGTTTGTAGAGTGCACCGACAATGTAGTGTGCAGGCTTCCGCTTTCTTTGGCAAGCACTACACGGGCCAAACAGGTAGATGTTTCAATGACCGATTACGAGAACGCAAGAACAAAGTAGAAAACAATGTTTCCGGTCACCTTGGCATTCATTGCAGAGGCTGCACAGAAGAAAGAACCATGTTTCCCCATTTTCCACCAGTGCTAAGTCTTGACCGATAGCCGCGTTAAGGTTACTAGAGTAATCAACGAAGCCTATAAAGTTCAAATATAACAAAACCAGTTCGCAAGCACCGCATCAATTGCTCTGTGTGAAAAAGAAATACGTTTTCTGAACCACCGATAAGGAAATGCTCCCTGCCTGCCATGAGACACTGTTGCCTCGTGCAAAGTTCCGGTTATGTATTTTATGTCACTGTATGTGTGTGTTTTTTTTCCTTTTTTAAGACTGTCCTCCACTGTATTTAAACAGAGGCATAGCCTCAATAAACGCTAGTTGTAAGTTCAGCGTTCTGTCTGTGTCTCTTCTTCTCCTCGTCGTATGCGCTGCACCGATAATGTCTAACCAACATGCCCAAGCGCGTACCTTGTTCGTGACGAGTCCAGCGGTAACAGCGCGAGCACAGCTGGGCCAAATCATTAAATCTATTTTGCATTAAACGCGGCTGGGATAAGGCGCAAGCCAGGAAGGTGTGATTAAGAGTCAATTCGCCTAAGAACAATCTATTCCAGTCTATCATATAGCGAACTGCAATACGCGACAGACACGTCTTTCTAGGTCAACCCCATGCGCCACTCGCCTGTGCTGCCGCAGAAGCACATGCATGAGAAGAGAGGTCCGGAGGCCTTCGCGGACTTGCGGAGCGTTGCCCAAAGGCCATTTGAGCCCTAACAACGTCAGTTCACCCCATGAGTGTTCGCGCAGCTCGATGCAGTTGCGAGAGAGAACATGGTTGCAGGGTTCGAGCTCGGACACTAGCCAGCACTGCTTCTCGCCGGGGTCCCAGGTGCAGGGTCGGTCGTAGTTCTCGCGGTATCCACTGTCATCTAGAAGCGCTGCGGTGGCGTTGCAAAAAAAAAGCGAAAGAGATTAGATTCATATTACGAGCTTCTCTCGCCAATACGACATCGACATGACTTTCCTTCGTGCTGATTTATCATGAATGCATCCCTAAGCAATAGGTTTATGGTTTATAGGGGCTTAAGTCCTAAAGCGACTCAGGCTGTGAGGGACGCCGTAGTGAAGAGCTCCGGAAATATCTACCCCCTGGAAACATTGTCCCACATTGCCTGAGTCACTTTGGAACGTTAAACCCCCGTAAACCATCTAAAATTGCATTGCTTTTAAACAATAGATTTCTGCACATTTCATTTCTATTTTGCAATGAACTTTTCATGAGCACGAGAGTAGAATTCCGAGATTGCAATTTGGGAATTAGTTTCCAGTCCAGCAGATCGGGCTCGATTGAATTGGTCGTATACAAACGAGGGTTCTGCGTTCAGTTTAATCCCGCTTGCCTCGTTCGATGATGTCGAATGGTGCCCGTGGGTCAGCGGTACAGAATTCCTACACTACGTACGCGTCCTGCATGTAAACACATTTTGAAACTTAAATCACCAAAACTCGAAACTTATATCAGTCTGCTGAACCTTCTCACCTTACACCTCGAAGTAGCGGAATTCTTGGTCCCTTTCAACAAACAATGGTTTATTGAGCATGCGAACTCCCCCTCAATGCTGGTCCTATCTCATTTCAAGGTTTTCTTCTCTCAACCGACACTGCTGCCGCTCTGGAAGCTACAAGAGCGCCCCCCTATAACGCACGGGGATCAATATGACGATCACTTGGTGGCTTGACCTGGTCCGACTAAATACAAATGCTCAAAGACCCCGTATCTCCATAAGAAAACTGAAATAAACCGAAACGTATCCATTCCCTCGGTTCCTCCACCCTTCATTGCCTCGGTTATAACGCCAAGTTAATGTCACAAGATAAATGGTCTGGTCTTGGCTAACGCGAGAGCGATTACCTTCGTATCTAAACATTCAACCTCTTCTTTGGTCAAGCAATGTGCGAAGGGTACGCCACCTCAGCACTGCTCGATATAATGACCTACACTTGTTAATGCGATATCGTTAAGAGGACCTTGCTAGCGAAATCTGTTCGGCGTCGGTGTTGGTGTGAATCCTCTACCTGCCATCCAATGCAGGCCAAAAGCCTTCAATGCATGTAATGAGACTGTAAGTGAGGTAACTGCGTGCGTAACTTTCAGGGGAGGACAATTTTAAATTGTCTATTCTGCAGTCTAGGCATCTAGGCGTTGTTTGACGTTGATTCTACAATTTCCGTTTGCATAGCCGGTTGCGTAGTTCTTCATACGTCCTAAAGGTTACAGCAATAGCAACCACTTTGAGCGCCACTCGTACAGTCGCGAGCAAAACATTTAGCACTAGTCACGTGCCACCTAAGCGGCAGATAGCAACGCTGGGCGGTGCGGTTACGAACACGCTGATAAAGAAAGTGTCAGGAGTGCTCGCAGAGCACCACGCCGCGCCAGCTGTGCGCTGTGATTTTCGCCGCTCTGATGACGTCATTGTGCTAACCTTTTTTGCTCGCGACTGTACCTATGCTGCAGCGTTCAAGATGACGCTTTGCCCTTTGAAAAGACCTGTCCTTACTGGCGTCACTGCGACGTCTCCTGGGACGACGGGATGAAGACGACGTTGAGGCTGAAGCTGTTGTGGCTCCTCTACTAAGAGAGCAGCGCAACTCGTTGAAAGTGTCGATGATGTCATTAACAGTGGAGCCAGTAAACGTGCATAACGCCTGAAGGATGTGTGCGTCCTTAGCAGTGATGACATTGAAGCTCTGGTCCTTCTTTGCTGCCATCGCCATGGTCTGCACATCAAATGGAGAAAAGAAAGGCATGGAAAAGGGTCATCGGTCGAAAAAGGCCCATTGGGACTACGGATAGTTTGGTTTATCGGTTCATTGGGGTTTAACGTCCCAAAGCGACTCAGGCTATGAATGGCGCCGTAGTGAAGGGCTCCGGCAATTTCGACCACGTGGGGTTCTTTAACGTGCAATGGCATCGCACAGTACACGGGCCTCTGAAATTTCGCCTCCATCGAAATTCAGCCGCCGCGGCCGGGATCAAACCCTCCACGTGGCTAAACAAAAGCAGATACATAAATTAGTTTGGGCAGAAGAAAAAGCAATAAAAAAATGTTGCCCAGCACCAGGTACAAGGTCCCTAAAGGTCCCTCAGCGCGCAAGGTCCCTCAGGAAACCGCTTTCAAACCCCGTGGCTTTAAACTAGTGTAATATATTTTACCGGCCTCACAATCACTCTAAACAGACAGGAGTAAAAAGGGTGTAAAGTTGTCCTCTAGAGCACTCCCTTTTATAAGAGAGAGTGCACTAGAGGGCAGCTTACTCCCTTAAAGGCGCATTCATGTTTAGTGTGACTGAGGGGACCCACACCTCAGCCTTTAGAAGAGGTACAGGTGCAGTCAAAAGTAAATGGAAGGCGCGACAGCGTGGCAAACCATGTCGCGCTTTCTAACGCCGGCTCTGGAAACTCCTTAGCTCGGTCGCCAGGAAGCCGCGCGCGCTATCAGCAGACCCTTGTATCGAGCGTACGTCCATCACTTTCGGCGGCTTGAACGGATGCTTGTTGCTTTTCAAATGTGGCACCACGGGTTTCACGGGCGCTGCCTGCGATTAGTTTGAAGAGCGATTTGCGCCGTTTGAAAATAGTCAGCAGCTGGCCCGTGCTCCTTGTGGCGACGAGCGGACGCCGTTATCACCGGCGTGTTTTGATTGCTTAGTGATGATGACGCATTTAGCGGCAGGCAGCGCCCGTGAAATCCGTGGTCTCACATTTGAAAAGCAACAAGCATCCGTTCGAGCCGCCGAAAGTGATGGCCGTACGCTCGAGACAAGGGTCTGCTGATAGCGCGCGCGGCTTCCTGGCGACCGAGCTAATCAGTTTCCAGAGCCGGCGTTAGAAAGCGCTGCGACATGGTTTGCCACGTTGTCGCGCCTTCCATTTACTTTTGACTGCACCTGTACTTTGAATAGTCCTGTATGAATGGCTTGAATGTTTCCCTGGGTACCGTGACGTCCACGCCATAGGCACTACCCTCATGCAAAAAAAAATGTTCTAAAAGGAAATTTATTGTCGGATGGGATTACAGGGGAGAAGAGGTAACTTGTGTTGCTAGTTTTATGTATATGTAATCTACTGCTGTACGACATGTTGCTTTGCAGCTGAAATGATCGCGTGGAGCCAGTCTAGGTGAACACCGAAAGAACGGAAAAAGCGCCACAGTGACCGACCATAAAAAAAACCATACAGGTGAGCAGAACTCACAGGGATGCCTAATTTCGTGGTGTGTTGTTAAAGTGACACCATTATCAAGTGTTGGTGCCATCACCGGAATTAACGTCACTTCGTCTCGTGACATCAGTTTCCCCCAGCCGATGGTCGAATTTTATGACCGACGATGCATTTTGGCACCGTGGGGCCTCTTATGACAGCACATGAAAAAAATTAAGCTTTGCTGCGCGCAGGAATTTAGAGGTAGTGAGCTTTTAGGGCAGACTACATGAAACTTCTGAGCATCCCAGCCACGTCAACCATCGGATGCGCTGCGGTATGGCTCGGAAAGCTTGATCTCCGGCTCTATGAATTAAGCTGCGTGGTTGAGAGCAGCGAGTATGTCTACGCTGTGCTTCGGCTACTGCAGGTTTTGGTGTGATACAAACCGGAGCCAGATGCCATAGCGAGTCATACAACACGCCTTTTCCGGGTATGAAAAAAATTCCTCGACGAACACTGTTGCGAGTTGCCGCCATCTGGTTTTCAGCCTCACATTAGACACCGAAAAACTAGGAACATGCGGTAATAATTGCAGTACACATCGGTTAACTCCCAGAAACAGCACATTTCGCAAAGTGCCAAGGCTTCGTGACTTATGTAGTTCTGGGAATAGGCTCATTGGAAGAGGCTGCTCTTTTTGCCTAGGTGGTGGCCTTGTTACGGTAGAGCATCCGCCTCGCATTTGGGGAGAGCTGAGTTAGATCTTCACTGTAACCGGGCGCCCACCTGTACTCTAATTGGTACAAGATTTGCCCCGGCCTGGTTTTCGGCTCTTGTGGGGTGCCATGCTTGGAAAAATGGCCTTTGGCCAAACTCTACCCCTCAAAGGACCGGAACGCACCCTGTGTGGAATACGATAGATTTAGATCTGGTTTTGGTTTTGTGGGCTTTAACTTCCTAAAGCGATTTAAGCTATGAGGGACGCCGTAGTGGAGGGCTCCGGATAATTTCGACGACCTGGGGTTTTTTTAACGTGCACTGACATTGCACAGCACACGGCCCTCTAGAATTTCGCCTTCATCTAAATGCGACCGCCGCGACCGTGATCGAACCCGAGGCTTTAACGCTTTAGGCTCCCGTTCAGCGCAAAACTCGGCGTCGTCCTTTCGGCGTCCGGCGTTGTTAAATTACGAAACTCCCGATTGGTCGAAAAGGTTTCACGTCACACGAGCAGCAGCGGTATTGAAAAGTGATTAAAAAAGCTCATATATTTTGATGCATGTATGCAACATGCCTCAAAGGTCATTACGACATGTAAGTATATAAAGGGAAAGAATAGTGCTGAAAAGAAAACTACCCTTAGGCCAAGCAGACAAGTTCGTACGTTTTGGTTAAAGCGGAGTTTCGTACATATGTCGAGTGGCCTTACATATAACGTGGTAGCTTACGACTGTATGCTAATGCGGTGTATGATTACAGGGCCACTACCGCCGCCGCGGTGGCTCAGTGGCTATGGTGCTCGGCTGCTGACCCAAAAGGCGCGGGTTCGATCCCGGCAGCAGCGGCTGGAATTTCTTTGGAGGAGAAATTCTAGAGGCCCGCGTACTGTGCGATGTAAGTGCACGTTAAAGAACCCCAGGTAGTCGAAATTTCCGGAGTCCTCCACTACGGCGTCTCTCATAGCCTTAGTCGCTTTGGGACGTTAAACCCCATAAACTAAACCAAACCAAACCGATTACAGGGCCACTAATTAAGAGAGTAGCAATTAGGCAATAGAAGAGCTCAGGTCAGTGAGGGATGAGTTTCTGAGCCACTGTACAGCTATGTCACGTTACACGGGTGTGTCACGTGATCTGGTAACAGTAGCACAGCATGTGATCACGTAATATGCTAATGAGATATATTGTAGTCGCTGAGGAGACTCATCGGTGTTATTTAGTCATACCCTTAAGGTGTCTGCCAAATTTTAGTTTTGCACAAGGAAGGGGCCAAAGGCTCATTTTCCGACGATTTACGGCCAGCGTAAAGCTTTTACCAATTGTACCACCTCTGGGTACCCGACAGCTCTGGAGATCGAACCCCCGCATCTTCCGCACGCGAGGCGGATGCTCAGACATCTCTCTAATGAAACGCAGAAAATTTGCCTAGCGTTGATATAGCGTTGACATCTTGCTCTGTGTGGGAGAAAGGTTTGGGGAGAGTCGAAAAGGGACCACCGCAAGAAATAAATACAACAAAAATTAAAACGAGTGAAAATATCCGATGATTGAATTATGGTTAAAGTACAACAAACGAGCATGTGGTAAAGTTCTTCACTCTGTGCACAAGTCCACGGCACAATATAAAAGCCGGAACGACCGCAGAAACTATGGTTCTATGCTCTCACGTCGTTCTGTCCTGCGAACGCTCTTCTTGCACAAAAAAAAACTCTGAAAAGCATATTCTGCTTTTGCCGCATCCGCATTAACAAAATAGTGATGCAACTCAAATGTAATACGGTTTCGCAAAGGAAGCAATGAATGCACACTGTGTTAGGAGTATATTCCCCTATATATATCTAAGTTGCTGTCGGTGTTTAATTCAATCAGTTATCTCCATTCTTAAGAGAACTTCATGTTGGGCTAGTTGGTAATTCATTGCAATATGAAGGCGCCAAAAATCACACACACACACAAGACAAGAGAACGGGACAGAGCACCACTCAAAACTGGTTTATTTTGCACAACACACATACATATACACACTCAGGCAGAGCCTGCGCAAGGAACAAATTTTCGCATCAATTTCTACATGATAACAATCGTTCAGAAAACTTCCGCGTGATACAAAGATAGATGTTTCGCTGACACACAAACTGCCTCTCTTGTTGATATAGAACGCTGCAATCAGTTCTCTGGTTTTCGTATTGCTGCTTCTGGCAAGGATCCGCACGGCTCCACGCTTTTGTGAGCCATGCTTCTCAGCCGTGCGGATCCTTGCCAGAAGCCGCAATACGAAAGCCAAACTGACTGAACCGTTTTTTTATCGATCTTCATCATGTAGAAACTGATGCCTAAATTTGTTTCTTGCGCAGGCGCTGGCTGAGTATCTATATCAATGTGGGCTCTGCAAAATAAACCAGTTGTGAGTGGCACTCTTTCCAGTTCTCTTTGTGTGTGTGCGATTTTTGACGCCTTCATATTAAAATCTCCATTCTGTCCACGAGGCATTTGGTAAAGTTTCTCTTGCCGCCCATTATGTTGGGGCTGATCTAAACATGCGTTTTGGTTTCACTCGAAGCAAAACTTTATATGAGGAATGTTTACAGTAGCTAATAGCCGCCTAAGCAGGATTCGCTTTGATTAAACGTTCCCATATCACGCAGTAGTAGTGCTCAAGACGTCAGTATTAAGAATGCTGCAAAGTATGTGTTATGGCCCACACCTTGTTCAACCGAACTTTGCCTAACCGCAGAACACCTGCTATCTACCCACGCACTATTTGCAAAACCAGTAGGCACTGTTTCAAACTCAGCTAACTTGTGCTACGACCAGTACAGCGAGCTATTTCGGCATTTTTTTTAGAAACCTTAGTTCCACCGCATTTGGATATTCATCTAGATCCGCCACTTCGAAACGAAATTAAGTCGAGAAACTTAGTTGAGACGAAGCAACCATTTCAACTGACACGCTCTGTGCGCAAAGCCCCGTCAGAGCTTATTTCTTTAAGTGGGAAGGAGGGATACACGAAAGCAATATGCACATAACAAAAGCTCTTGAAATGGTATGCTGTAGCCTACAGAAATTGCTGGAACTCGTGGAAACCCCTGTGACGGCAAAATAGCCGGTGCGTAACACAGAACAAAAACTAAAGCCTAGAATTCTACAGCAAAACGGCAACGCGCGAGAAGCTGTCTTCTGCCTCGCTGCCTTTTCTCAGCTGTCTTCGATCCCAGATCGAACTGCTCCAACAGAATCTGAAGACCTTTAGTTATCATGCTAGCCGCTTTCACTGCAACTAGGAGGTTCCTAGAGGATGTAAAATAAAATCGCAGAATGAGGCTTACCTCTGCTGTTTTGTGGTGCTCAGACGCGCTGCTACGGAGCCCTTTGTCCAATAGATGTCTGCCTGGTGTATGCACCTAGCGAAAACTTGCTGCTGCCGGCCCCGGCAAGGGCAACGTCGTCGAATGTGCAGGTGGTGACGGTTTTTCGGTGGGCGTCTCCTTTCAAAAAGAGGCACTTCGTGCTGTTACAGACACACGTGTGGGAGATTACTCGAGGAAACGGGCATCTTTCGAGGCAGCGGCACACTTGCGCATGCGCAACAAGCGTCGGGGTTCTTTAATGCATTGTAAGCAATATGCAAAGCTTGACGAAGATGAAGATATCACCGGATGACTGTAGCGTAACTAATGCAATCCGCAATCTGAAAGATGAAAAGAACAAAACAACATTGCAGATCTTTCAATGTTGACCGCCGCGGTGGCTCAGTGGTTACGGCGTTCGGCTGCTGACCCAAAAGACGCGGGTTCGATCCCGGCCGCGGCGGTCGAATTTCGATGAAGGCGAAATTCTAGAGGCCTGTGTGCTGTGCGATACCAGAGCATGTTAAAAAACCCCAGGTGGTCGAAATTTACGGAGCGCTTCACTACGGCGTCCCTCATAGCCTGAGTTGCTTCGGGACGCTAAATCCCAATCAACCAACCAAACTTTCAATGTTGTTTCCTGCCTGTTTGTATGATAAATGGGGTAAGGAAACGCAAACAACAAATTGGAACGGTTAAACTTCGTTAAACCTAGTTAGTAGAGCGTTAGCTCTGTGGTTATGATTGGTTTTGGTCTTAATTGCAATTAACTAATTAACGCTAATTAATTTGACTCTCTGGGTAGCACAGTGCATTCACAATTGACGCAAGCTTTCCAACGTTATATGACTGGGTGCTATTGCACTAAGTTAGGTTTTAACTGCAATTAACTCATTAACGATAATTCGGGTCGCTAATTGGCACAGAGAATTTGCACTCATCCTAAGCTTTTCAACAGCATAGGACTCGATGCTATAACGCAAAGTTTGGTTTTGATTGCAATTAACTAACGCTAGCTAATTCGCAAAAGTAATTAGTCGACATAACTGCATAATTAACCAATAGTCTCAACTCACGTATACTTGTTTTAGACACATGGCTAGACAGTTGCGAAATCGACGAAGTCCCCTTTTGACCTTGGCTGATCTTGAAGGTCAGAGTACTGGCACGAGGCGTTTTTCGAAGTTGTACTCCGGTGAGTAAAGCTACGCGCTCTGCAGTTCGAATATTATTTTACCGCGTTGTTCCCTGGGTTGTAAAAAAGTCTTAAATCATCCTAGAATGCGTCACGGATGACTTAGCATCTTTTTGCTTGCGCAGAAGTAAAAGCGTGATGAAAATAAATGCGAACAGCGGAGTGCCTAGGTTCCGCTCTGTTCGCGTTTCTTTCCATCGCCCCTGTGTCTCTAACCCTAGCCTTTATTCGCCCTCGACGTAAAGCTAAATATATTTTTTTTCTTAACCTTGTCATTTCTTGTACCCTTGGACTCTCCACCCTATGCTCCATCACTGGTAGCGCACTTAGTTGGCTAACTGTGAGTCCCACTACAGCAATTAGGGCTGAGGAACGTGTTGGCGAGGTCAATTTGGGCTTTTCCTTGTTGACCCAACATGGGTCCCATAGGAAGGGCATCAAAGGGCGCCCGTTAGTTCCGAACCTAAACTTTGTCAATACTCTAGAAAGCGGCTGCTTGTCCAGAAGTCAGACTTTCCGAATTTGATGCTGATATAGAACATAAAGAAATGCAAAATGTCGTGCTCAAGTTTACTGCAAGATGAGACCGGAATAAGATCTTGAATGCTGCTAAAATAACTAAGTTGAAAGCGTGGTTTTATTGCGAAAGCAATACCACTTGCACTTTCAAGCCTTTTGCCGTGCCGTGGCGGTGCCACCATTGACCTTTCGCATGACCTCTGTGTGACGTCAAGCCGAAGAGCTGGGCGACCATCTCGCGCTGTATGCGAGTAGTGGCGGTGCCACCACCGGCGGCCTAACTCCCGCGCTGTTCGCCAGGAGCGCAACAGGTGTTCTGACGTCACGGCGAAGAGCTGGGCACCCATAGAGTTTCTTACTTTTACCTAGAGGGAAAGCTGGCGGCGCTGCACTTGAGCCAACATGGACGCTCAAAGCATCATGGAGCGGTGAGCTACTTGTTTCGAGACAGTCGTAGTTTTTCGGGAACACGGAGTGGCACTACTGAGATGTTTCATTCCGAAAACGCTGTTCGTGTGTGCGCAGACGACTTTCGTGCGAATGCAGTGTGTAAAAACCATAGTAGTGAAACCGCAACGACACACAACGCCAATAAAAGGTTTCGCTTTTCCAAAATGCCATTAAAAAAACCTTTTGAAGTATTTAAGCAACTAAATTTTTTTGAAAACATATTTCCTTTTAAAAGCGCGCCTGTTGAGCACGAAATATTAGTTTTTATAATTTTCAATACTTGGCCAATAGGAGAGCGAGTCGTCTCTTATTTTGGGCAAAATTTGCACTTAAAGGATTTTCTGCTCGTTTGTTGCAATTTACAGACAGGATATTGAATGTTAGGACATTCGTATTTATCGAATAGCTTTATTTTTCTATTATTTTTTGGCCAAAAGTTCTAGTTCTGCAGTCGGTAGCTTACCGCCCCATGATGCTTTGAGCGCCCATGGTGGCTGAAGTGGTCACGAGGGGCCTCTATGCAAACTCCAATAGACGGCTTGCCAGCTTTCCCTCTAGTTAATAGTAAGAAACTCTATGGGGCTTCCATCTCGCGCCGTCTGCGAGTAGTGGCGGTGCCACTACCGGCAGCCTAACTTTCACGCTGTCCGCCAGGAGCGCAACAGGTGTTGTGACGTCCCGCCGAAGAGCTGGGTGACCATCTCGCGCCGTCGGCGAGTAGTGGCGGTGCCACTACCGGCGGCCTAACTCCCACGCTGTCCGCCAGGAGCGCAACAGGTGTTGTGACGTCCCGCCGAAGAGCTGGGTGACAATCTCGCGCCGTCGGCGAGTAGTGGCGGTGCCACTACCGGCCGCCTAACTCCCGCGCTGTCCGTCAGGAGCGCAACAGGTGTTGTGACGTCCCGCCGAAGAGCTGAGTGACCATCTCGCGCCGTCGGCGAGTAGTGGCGGTGCCACTACCGGCGGCCTAACTCCCAAGCTGTCCGCCAGGAACGCAACAGGTGTTGTGACGTCCCGCCGAAGAGCTGGGTGACCATCTCGCGCCGTCGGCGAGTAGTGGCGGTGCCACTACCGGCGGCCTAACTCCCACGCTGTCCGCCAGGAACCCAACAGGTGTTGTGACGTCCCGCCGAAGAGCTGGGTGACCATCTCGCGCCGTCGGCGAGTAGTGGCGGTGCCACTACCGGCGGCCTAACTCCCGCGCTGTCCGTCAGGAGCGCAACAGGTGTTGTGACGTCCCGCCGAAGAGCTGGGTGACCATCTCGCGCCGTCGGCGAGTAGTGGCGGTGCCACTACCGGCGGCCTAACTCCCACGCTGTCCGCCAGGAGCGCAACAGGTGTTGTGACGTCCCGCCGAAGAGCTGGGTGACCATCTCGCGCCGTCGGCGAGTAGTGGCGGTGCCACTACCGGCGGCCTAACTCCCACGCTGTCCGTCAGGAGCGCTACAGGTGTTGTGACGTCCCGCCGAAGAGCTGGGTGACCATCTCGCGCCGTCGGCGAGTAGTGGCGGTGCCACTACCGGCGGCCTAACTCCCACGCTGTCCGCCAGGAGCGCAACAGGTGTTGTGACGTCCCGCCGAAGAGCTGGGTGACCATCTCGCGCCGTCGGCGAGTAGTGGCGGTGCCACTACCGGCGGCCTAACTCCCACGCTGTCCGCCAGGAACGCAACAGGTGTTGTGACGTCCCGCCGAAGAGCTGGGTGACCATCTCGCGCCGTCGGCGAGTAGTGGCGGTGCCACTACCGGCGGCCTAACTCCCACGCTGTCCGTCAGGAGCGCAACAGGTGTTGTGACGTCCCGCCGAAGAGCTGGGTGACCATCTCGCGCCGTCGGCGAGTAGTGGCGGTGCCACTACCGGCGGCCTAACTCCCACGCTGTCCGCCAGGAGCGCGACAGGTGTTGTGACGTCCCGCCGAAGAGCTGGGTGACAATCTCGCGCCGTCGGCGAGTAGTGGCGGTGCCACTACCGGCCGCCTAACTCCCGCGCTGTCCGTCAGGAGCTCAACAGGTGTTGTGACGTCCCGCCGAAGAGCTGGGTGACCATCTCGCGCCGTCGGCGAGTAGTGGCGGTGCCACTACCGGCGGCCTAACTCCCACGCTGTCCGCCAGGAACCCAACAGGTGTTGTGACGTCCCGCCGAAGAGCTGGGTGACCATCTCGCGCCGTCGGCGAGTAGTGGCGGTGCCACTACCGGCGGCCTAACTCCCGCGCTGTCCGTCAGGAGCGCAACAGGTGTTGTGACGTCCCGCCGAAGAGCTGGGTGACCATCTCGCGCCGTCGGCGAGTAGTGGCGGTGCCACTACCGGCGGCCTAACTCCCACGCTGTCCGCCAGGAACGCAACAGGTGTTGTGACGTCCCGCCGAAGAGCTGGGTGACCATCTCGCGCCGTCGGCGAGTAGTGGCGGTGCCACCACCGGCCGCCTAACTCCCGCGCTGTCCGTCAGGAGCGCAACAGGTGTTGTGACGTCACGCCGAAGAGCTGGGCGACCATCTCGCGCCGTCTGCGAGTAGTGGCGGTGCCTCCGCCGGCGGCTTAACATCTGCTTCGACGATGCCACCTACCGCTAGGGAAGCTCGTCGCAATGCGCATAAGAGGCAGCAGCGAGCTATTCATCCTTCTCTCAGGTGCAAAAACAACAGCCGTCTACGCAGAGCGGCGGTAGACACGGCGGATGCGGGCTGATGAAACGGATGAAGTTGCTTTCGCAATTTCCGGGCTTAACCAAGCTGAGCCTCTGCCAATTTTTTGTTTTCGGAAGAAACGAACCACTGATTTTAGTGAGCGGCGCTGTGCTGAAAATAAAATGCTCCTAGCTAAAGAATAAGTGA
This sequence comes from Amblyomma mixtum, assembly GCF_055824585.1. NCBI lineage: Eukaryota > Metazoa > Arthropoda > Arachnida > Ixodida > Ixodidae > Amblyomma > Amblyomma mixtum. The sequence continues at coordinate 65,147,195 of NC_143018.1, forward strand.
GTCACGAGACTTCGTGGAATTTTGTTCCCTTCCCGGGGCACATGAAAATCTTTTCATGTGCATAACAAAGAACTCCTTGCTGCCCGCAAGTAGTGAGGAGGTTTGGTGAATGTTTCGAGATTCTCGTTTTCCCTGTGTTTAGTTTCTTTTGCGTAAATTGTGTGTTTATTTTGTCATGACTTTTACGTTGCGCGAAATTTCGTCAAGCTGACAAAAATCAAGCGTGATAGAAACTCTTCTTCAAGTTTTTATTCCAATGCGAGAAGTATTCAGTGCACCTAACAGACTCTTTGTACACATGACCACGGGTGAATAATCTTGACTTTAAAGCTGTGAGCGAAACCTGGCTCAAAGGTGAAGAAAGAGTGTTTGTTCCGGACTATAATTCCGTTTTCACCTGGTGATTCGAATACGAGGGGAGGAGGGGTTGCACTCTGTCCTCCTTTGTGATTTGCGATGATTGCATTCACGCACGCTTTATAAAGCTTCCGGATGGGCTAATTGTTCGAATAATGCGTCGCTAACGAAATTGATCGATAACTCTATTCGTCGAAACATTTGACCCTATTCTCGCTGAATTATATCGGGGCAATGCAGTAATACTGTCATTTTGGGCGAGGTTAATATTGGTCTAGCAATTAATATGCAGCAAAACTATAACTTCTTTTTTGACGTTCGCCTTTTGTAATCTCACTAGAGAAAAAGCTCACATCACGAATATCTAAAGCACACTAATAATTCATGCACTTTTACGGTACACTTCCGCCTGTTTGAGACACCGCTAAAGCGGAAGTGAATTGTAGTTGTACCGTACCTTCATGAATTTTTGCACCATCTTAAACACGTAAGACACAGATTTGGTGTGGACAGTCTGTTCTCTGCATCCAGCATGATAGTCAGGTTTTGTACCATGTTCGAGAAGAAGCTAAGACAAGGCAAAAGCCTCTAGGCAATAGAGAATTCTGTGCTAAGAATGACGCGTATTTTCTTTTTTGCATGCAAGGTATTCTTCGCAGAGTGCTTTTCACGTGCCGAAAAATCGCATAGAACAAACCTGTCGTAACACACTCTTACGCGAACATGAACCCTTGGATAACTACCCGTTCTCAAACATGGCACTGCTTCAAAAAAAATGGCTGTGGCTTAGCTTGGATAAGCCCGGTAATTGCGAAAGCAATATCCGTAGCTACGCCATGGTTCGTTCAGCTGGTAGTGTAGCTGGTGGTGGCGCTTGCGGTTAGACTTGTGGTGATGCATCGGTTATACAATCCAATCCAATCCAGTCCAAATGAATCCAATCCAATCCAATATGCTAATATGATAGCTACCGGCCTCACTACACGACGGGCTGAAATTGCAACAAGTATTGCTTTCGCAATAAAAATACCGCCCCAAATCTTCTTCCACGACATGGCTTCAGTGTTGTACAAGCAAAAATAACACCTTAAAAGAGAATTGAAAGAACCATGCCTCATCCACAAAAATTCTGACAGCTGCGTAAACTCCCCATTTATTATTCATGATTGTTGAATCTCGTATCTCGACGAACCTAAATGAATTTCAGCGTTTAGTTTATCCGCAAAAATGCGTACCTTGTTGCCTGAACATTTTGTATTTACAGTCTACTTATTTGTCTTCAGCGCTTTTTCTATCAATATGACAATCCAAACTAGCCCAACTTTCCCTTTTACTGCAGCTCATTCTATTGACTCTGGACCTGAAGCCTCAATCACGAAGAAATTGACGTTCGTCGTGAAATTTCGCTGAAGCAACGCCAATGCAAACATTGTATTTCAAGTAACTCGGGCAGCGTCTGGAGCTAAATTTGGTTTAAAAAAAAGAACTCTAGGCAACCCTGATAAGGACTAACAATCCCTCCAAGAGTGGAAAGAAACATTTGGCTTGTTTTGTTTATTTGCAATTTAATATAGCTACGCATCCCGCATAGGTATAAAAGGAGCGTGGTTAGTCACCGAGTAAGCTTCAGTACACGTAGTTTTTGGAGTTAAATTACCTTTGACCGGAAGTGACCATGACCTCGTTCAGAAAAAAAGGAATTTCGAATTACAAAAAACTTTTTTTTTCGGAATTTTCATCACTCCCGTTCCTCATACTTTTAGTATGAGCACAAAACACCCGAGTTTTCGCTTGAAAGAAAGATGGTCGCTTTGCATCTGCATTTTAAGAGACCTTCTACAATATTAAACCGTAGTTACCCTGTCTAAAACGAAATAGAGCTTCTGCGTCCTGAACAAAAAAAACAATATGAAAACAATCGTGGCCAAAGAGGGTGCAGACATGGGATATTCCTGCATTGCACGCGTATGCCCAAAACCAGGAAAGGGGTGCTACGGACAGAGCCATCACCGACAACTTACTGAAGATCCAAACTTTCTCCATATAAGAAAGCCCTTCTCTTCCCTGGGCCTCATGCAGCTATTATCCCCAAGGTCCGCTCTCCTTTGAGCGCCATGTTTGCCTCTGAAATAGTAATACTCCTCGCACTGAAGACTTGTGTTTAGTGTGTAGTGTGCACATCAAAAAGAGGCCCCGAAATTTGCACGCGAAAGCCAGAGTAGTCACGACGTAATTTATTTTTGAAGCAAACAGCACAAATTCGGACAATGAAGTGCATACAAATTGAACATGCATCTCCGATATAAATTGGGATATGACAAAAAATTTGTACATGTTAACGGCTGCCGTAGAGTTCGGGCCAACGCAATACGTTTCGTTGATATCCATGCTGTACGAATTATGTCAGAGACTACGCAATCTGCTGCGTCAGTGATCAATGTAAAATTCTACGCGAAAAATATTCAAATGTAAAAGCCTGGTACTTAAAAAAAATTCTATAAAGGTACATTATGAAATGAGATCAGAAATAAATGCAGCAGTGAACGTTTAGGCTCACTAACGAATTGATAGGTTATGCAAAAAAATATCGGCATGTATAATCCTGGTACGTGAAAAGAATTCTATGCAGGTACATTAGCAAAATGCAGCGCTGAGCGCTAAAACTCACAGTTGTCAATTAACAATGTAAAATTGTACACAAAAAAATACTGGCATGTAAAATCCTGGTGCATAAAAGGAATTCAAAGAGGTACATGAGAAAAAAGTTAGCGCTGTGAATGCTTAGGCTCACAGTTCGAAAATGAAGTACTCTAATATAGTACACGCGAAGTAACGCTACAATAGTAAGCAATAAAATATTTGTGCATTACTCGGTCATAAAATGGAAACAAGAAATTTCAGGATAAAAATGAGGCTTGGGCCCTGCTGACAATGCGCTCCAGTGCGAAGCAACGAATCCACTGGACAGAACTCGTGGGGAAAACAGGATTGCTGCAGGCGCCAAAAAATTATGGCAACTAAAACGATCAAAGTCCTTAAAACGTACTAAAATGATCTCAGGATGAGGACATTGTCAGACAACCCAATGAGATGATGAGATGAGTAAAGGGTACACCTACGAAGGCATGTCGGGCTCTCTTCAGTTGCAATGAGATGGTTTGTGAAAGCATTCCTGGCACTTGCAGGTACCATCGGGGGCAAAAGTAAAAGACCCCCCCCCCCCCCCCTCCAAGTTCCGACCGGTGCCGCTCTGCGTAGGGGCGCCACGTGACAACGCACTTCTGGTGTACACACGGATCCACTGCGGCGTTCTCGACATCAGAAGTGTTTTGTCATGTGGCGCCACCACGTAGTGTGACGCTGGTCGGAACTTGGAAGCGGGGGTCTTACTTTTGCGCCCGATCGTAGGCCTTCAATAAATAGTAGAGAGGTTGCGAGTTTTTTTGTACTGCAAGGTCTCCTTGAGAAATGGTGGTGCCTTAGATGTCCATGACGTCAGTCAGGTTGAGGTAAGAGCAGATGTGAGCCTGCACATCTTTGCTCAGCTTGTCGAACCTGGCCTTTTTCTTAGGATGCGGGTAGCAGACTACCCTGGCCTTGACGACGCCAGTGAAAATGAAGTATTTAACATCCAGCCTCCTTCGGGCCTCGTCAATCTGCTTTTTCACACGAGCCTCGTCGCGATCGTGAGCGTCCGGGCAGAGGTCTTCCAGAAAAGTCCTGGAGTGCTGCAGAGTTTCGAATGCTTGAGCGTGCTTTTTGTCGTTGGAACCCTTGACGAAATTCACCGCTTGATTGACTAGCATCTGCATTTTAGAAAAGATCAAGTTGTCAGGTCACACGTTGCCAAGGAACATGACTAATCGTTGCTACAAAGGCACTGCAACATTCTTTAAATAAAGGAGAGGATATCGACGGTTTGTAAAGAAATTCTGTTCCCACACAAGCGCACTCACAGCCACGCCCATGCTTGCAAAAAGGAAAAGGCGTTTATTTAAAAACGCATGAAGTTTCGTTTCATGAGGTTTAATATTCCAAAACGACTGAGGCTATGAGGTACGCCGTAGTGGTTTGGTTTGGTTTGGTTTACGGCTTTAACGTCCCAAAGCCACTCAGGCTATGAGAGACTCCTTAGGGAAGGGCCCTGGAAATTTCGACCACCTGGGGTTCTTTAACGTCTACTGCCATTGCACAGTAGTACGCCGTAGTGGAGCGCTGCGGAAAAAACCTACCACCTGGGGTTCATAAATCGCACAGTACACGGGCCTCTAACATTTCGCCTACATCGAAATGGGACCGGCGAAGTCGAGATCGAGCCCGTGTCATTAGGGTCAGCAGCCGAGTGCCATAACCACAGAGACACCGCGGCGGCACAAGCTCATAAAGGAAGTGTAAAAGCTAGCTGGGGAAATACCCTTGCAACGGAGAAGTCGGCCGTCGTCGCCAGTGGCGCCATCGGAAGGCTTGATAGAATACTTTAGCGGGATGTACAGGGTCGTCCAAAAGTTCCCAGGCCACAGGGTCTGCTTTAGAGCGCTATAGTTGGGCAGCTACGACACCCCTGGAGCCAAATATAACTGTAGAGGATAGTAGAAGTACTATTCTCACCTCTGAGAACCTTGATCTCTGATGCTATCGTAAGTGGCAGTATACGCCGCTTGAAAGCAGACCCTGTGGCCTGGGAACTTTTGACGGACCCTGTACATACGAATCTCCTACGTAGCAACTCTATCCCGGTAGCCGTCATATTGTTGGGAAGGTCAAAACTACCCAGTCCAATAAAGAAGGGCTTGTCGCCGCTGTACGTAACAGCAGGTGTTCGGTATTTCCTCAGCAGCGCCGCATTATCATGTCGGCGAAAATAAGAGCTGGACCTAATAATAGGATTACCCCGAGCACCGCGGCGCTTCTGTGCCTCGATAAGACCGACACGTGACTGTGTTCGACTTCCATGTTTTTGCTAATTGCTTCGCAGCTTCGGGAACTCGTTGAGGTACTAATGCTGCTTACGTCAGCTGAACTGTCTCTAAAGTGAGGAGAGATTCGATAATTTTAGGCGGTTACGAGTAGACATGCAAATGGCATTTGATGAAAGGAAACACGCAGCTGTCTTACTTGTCGGTGGACACTCGAACCGCACTGAAGTGTGGTTGAAAAAGAATGAAAGAAGGAAGTGAACGAGGCATCACAGTGGGGTGTGTGTGCGGGGCGGGGGGGGGGGGGGTGTAGCGGTTAGTGGTTTTCGAGGAAAGGCGGTGAACGGTCTCACTACTTGAAGGACACCTCAACCGCTCTTCAATGGCACGGAGGAAGGTGGGAGTGGAAGGAGAAAGAAAGGGGTCCATTAGTGGAGGATCTCGGAATAATTTTGACCACCTAGGGACATTTAACACGCACGGAGGGTGCCTTAGCCACAACCGGAATTGAACCCAGGTCCGCGGCAAGAGCAAATTTGTGGAGATGGAGCTGCGGCGAACATAAAGTGTCAAGTGTAACAGTAAAAATGTCATTCCTCTAAAAATGCTGACAGTGCCGGAGCGCGGTAAGGGCGCTCATTATTATTTGTATCGCAGTTGCCTTCAGTCCTGTCTTAGCTGGGTGGTGCCTTCATGGCACCATGATGGCGCCTTGATGGCGCCTTCATCCTGTCTTAGCTGGATGGCGCCTTGTTGGCGCCAGGATGGCGCCAGGATGGCTTAGCTGGATGGCTTAGCTGGATGGCTTAGCTGGATGGCTTAGCTGGATGGCTTAGCTGGATGGCGCCTTGAGTCCTATTTAAAGACACCATGAAAAACAATTTTGAGACATTAGTGTGCAATGAGTCGTTGACGCCCGCGGTTTCTATGGCTTTGACATAAGTGGCATCCTACACATGTTTCATGGTTAAGAGCGCTGCACGCTGTAAACTTCACGCGTTGCGAGCTGTCCTTTCTCTTGGTCGGTATAAGATTGGTTTTTGAGGAAATGAATGCGCAGAAACTTTATCACTTCTCGATCGATACCTCACCAGCGCCATGAGAAAAGGGATGAGAAGGAAGTGAAAGAAACATTTCAAACATTTCAATGCCATATTTATCACGACAGGAGGAAGTGAGAGTGCACACAGAGAGCGAAGCCGGTCCTCACCGAGTTGCGCCTGAGAGCCTCCATGATGATGTAATCTGTTGCGTGGTTCCCATCTCGCAGAATCATGTTCACGTTTGTCAGGAAGCGGTTGCTACGCACGGCCTCTTTCAGCGCTGTGCAGACGGCTCGATGCTGCGAGAACTCGCCGGAGTCTTGCTCGTCGAGATACACGTGAATGGTATTTAACGTGTGGTTCTCCTCCACCAGTCGGGAGAGAGCCCTGGCTGACTTCTTGGTGAAGGCTGCCGTTATCTGGAGGTTCTGGATGCTGCGGTTTCGTTCTATTGACCGCAGCACTTCGATGATGCTCTTTTCAGGCCATTTGAGCAGCAGGGACAACCTTCTGAAAATAATGTAATGCCATCCCATCGCAGCGAGCGGACAGTTAACTGTTAGTAGCCGGGTGGCACAGTAATATTTTCTGAGACAATTCACGACAGCAAAAAGAAATAAACAGAGCAGAGCAGGTCAAGGTGCAATGCATGAACTTACCCTTCACCACAGGAAGGAAATAGTCACAAAAGTTGTTTTTTTTTTCAGTTAAAAAATTCTCATGTGGCGTATTCCGGAGCTTCTTATTTAGCATTTGTAGAACTTTTGTCGTATGGGCGAGGTCACTTTTTCAGAGACAAGTAAACAAGTTCAAATGAAGTTACCAAAGGCGAAACGAAGATGAGACTGGAAAGTGCGCTGAACTGAGAGTTGATTCTTAATGAGAGAGACGTGCACAGTATATAAGAAGGCAGTGGTAATCAGATGCAGTCAACATCACTTTGTGGAACAGACCATAAAACTAATAAAAGGCACAACGAGGTGGTAAGGATAAAAGACGATTGTACAAAAAGTTAATGTACACTGAACAAGTATTTAAGAGTTAATGTCACGGCACAGAAAGTAGGCTTCCTAAAACTCTTTGAAGGACGCCTTTGTAAAAAGAAAGCGATTAGTGTATGTCAGCGACGCGTCAAAGTCATTGTACGGAAGTGAACTAGCCTTTTTAGAAGAGAATTGTTAAACTTTAGATGTCGAACAACACAAGTCTTATTCACTGAAAGTCACTGTTTCATCGGTTTGATTGTTAAGGTCGTTGCAGTTTTTAGCTACACCTTGTTATAATCATCTGGTGTGTATTTTTACTAGCATTAATATAGAGGTCTTATCGATTTCATGAATCTCTACACCATGTCACATTGTTATAGTCATCCAGTGTGGGTTAATTTCCTTGTACCATACCTTTTAATATTTCATCATCTTTTAACCTTTTCGCTTTGCTGTGTCTTGTCCCTTTCACAGACCTTTGTACCGTATGACGTTGACTGCATCTGATTACTGCAGCCACTGCCTTCGTATGTATTGTGCACGTTTCGGTGAATAAAAATCATTTGTCAGTTCAGTGCTCTTTCCTGTCTCATTTAAGTTTCGCAATCGGGCACCTACATTTGCGCTGCATTACTTATGATAGGGTGGACCAACTATCCAAGCAAAGCGTTCTCCTTAAATATCAGTGTTTTACCTAAGCCATCATTTAGAAACAGAAAAGTCATCCCGCGCGCTTCTCAAGTTTCGTAATATCTTGTTAGGTTTCGAGACATACTGTTCAAAAGGAGTCAAACGTGCGGTTTACTGGGGTATTTTTCGCTGAAGCTGTTGCGATTTTGAACAAGCGTGTAAAGAAGGTCAGTAGAAATTTCTTCGCCAAACCCTTCTCATGCAAAAAATTTCGGATGCTCCTGGTGTCACCGATAAATAGCAATTTTTTGGACAATAACAAGGGTCCTTTCGGAATTGAGTTTAATTAATGGATGAGCAGCTATGCAAAGAATTGCAGAAAGAGTAATAATCTACACCTCTCAAAGAGTGCAATGAATATTGATTAAATCCCTGCTGTTCAACACCGCTCAATTTGCATATTCAAGAAATAAGCTCTCCGGGAAGTTTAAAAAGCTGCTAGGGAACAAGTCATCCTTTAAGCCTCAACACATTCGCTAGGCAATCAAAGAAACTGGAAATTTCTGCACGATGGAGGTATCTGCAACTTGTATCGGCACTCTGCCCCAGCGGAGCCAGGACACTGAAACACCGTTGGGCTGCACCCTGAGTAGTTCCTTACTCACACTTTGCTCTGTGAAACGAATAGGCGATGGGAGCCTATTGGAAAGGCTGGTTGAAGATTTTTTTCTAACTGAAAACTTTTCGGCGTTCAGGCAAACATTGATACATGCTTTTGCGATATAAAACAAATTCTCGATTAGAACCTTACTTCGCATAAGTCTCTTTGAAAGCATTTTTTTTAACCGCCTGGCTCATGCTCTGCACAACTGAGAGGGCATTTAGAAGATGGCGGGTGTACTTGCGCAATGCAGCTTTTCGCAAACAAAAACAACAAACTCCTGAACTTGAAATCCTGCTTACTGTTCATTGCCTACAAGGTATTTACTAAGGTAATCGCTAATAGGGTCAGGACAACCTTACACTTCAATCAACCAAATGATCAGGCAGGCTTTCTTAAAGGATACTCCACAATAGACCATATTCACACTATCAATCGGGTGGTAAATGCGCAGAATATAACCAACCCCTGTATATAGCATTTATTGATTACGAGAAATCATTTTACTCAGTGGAAACCTCAGCATTCATGCAGGCATTACGGGATCGGTACAGAAGAATCATGTGAAAATACTGGAAGCTATATATAGCGACTGCAAAGCCACCATACTCTCCATAAAGTCAGAAATAAAGTTCCAAACAGGAAAGGTGTCAGGAAGGGAGACACGATCCTTGCAGTGCTATTCACCACCTGTTGACAGGATGTATTCCGAGGTCTGAATTTGGAACAGTTGGGGATAAGAGTTAACAGAGAATACCTAAATATTATGCGAGTCTCTGAGGACATTGCCAAGCTAAGCCACTCAGGAGACGAACTGCAAATAGTGGTCAAATAGTTAGACAGGCAGAGCAGAACGGTGAGTCTAAAAATTAGCATGCAAAAAACCGAAGTAGTGTTCAAGAGTCTAGCAGGGAAACAGCAGTTCACATTTGGTAGCGAGGTGGTGGAAGTGCTAAAGGAGTAATCCTACTTAGGGCAGGTAATGACCGCTCATCTGTATTTTGAGGGGGAAATAACTAGAAGAATAAGAGTGGGGTGCAGCGCATATGGCAGGTTATCTCGGATAATGAATAGCAGTTTAGCAATATCCCTCTAGGGAAAAGCAAACAGATATCTTACCAGTACTCACCTATTGGGCAGAAACATGGAGGGTAACGAAAATGGTTCAGCTTAAGTTAAACACAACGCAGAGAGCTACGGAAAGAAAAATGACAAGTGTAACGTTTAGAGACCGGAAGCGGGCGGAGTGGGTGAGGGAACAACCACGGGTTAATGACATCCTATTTGAAATCAAGAGGAAGAAATGGGCTTGGAATGTAATGGGAAGTACTCAATCTGTACTCAGTTTGTACCCTCTGTACTCAATTTGTACTCAATCTCAGTATTTTAGTATCCACATCATAGAGCACCTTTCAGTTGTATGACTTGTTAGCGAGCTATGGAAAGAAAAACGACAGATGTAACGTTAAGAGTCCAGAAGCGGCCAGAGCGGATGGAGGAACAAAGCGGATAAATGACATCCTAGACGAAATCAAGGGCATGTAATGCGAAGGCAAGATAACCGCTTGTCTCTTAAGGGTGACCGAGTGGATTCCAAAAGAATGTAAGTGTAGCAGAGGGCGGCAGAAAGTTGGGCGGGCGGATGAGATTAGCTGGTTTGCGGGGATACGCTGGTCGCATTTGGCAAAGGACAGGGTTAACTGGAGATACATGGGAGAGGCATTTGCCCTGCAGTGGGCGCAGTCAGGCTGCTGCTGATGATAATCTAGCAGTGAACAGCGCGTACTGCTACCAGTTCTGAAGATTCGACAGAGAGAGGAAACGTTTTTGCGAAAGATGACTGCCCTTATCGTGCATGAGTGCGCCCTCATGTGCGGCATATTTCTCGCAGCCTTCATTGGAAGACACTTTGAATGTGAAGTGTGTGACAGGCTCTATGGTCGGATTGATGGGCTCTATGGTCGGCTTTTTAACCAAAAGAATTACCATTCGAAAACAGTGAGCGTTTTTTCGCGAAGACCGTTCAGGGAATGATGTACGCAAAAGGACCGCAATTTCGAATTTCCATCGCTGCGGAATTCGCTACAGACACACCCCTGTACACAGCCCTCCTTATGTAGTTTAAAAAGCCTTCCTGATAGGGGGTATGTATTTAGGAATAAAAGAACATGGCACGTGCCATTCACCAAGCTAGCACACGGGCTAGATAGCGTCGAAAATCGCCTTCCGAGATTATTGAACGAATTATTAATGAAGGAAATCAACTTGCAAACAGCCACTAAAAGTAATATCAAACTTCATTTCATCAACCAGTTTCATGGCGTTTACCAGTGCCAATCATCTTCATAACCAAAACCAGAGCTTTTGTCATACGCCATTTCAACCCAGAGTACTGTAGCTGTGTCCATTTGTCTTTACTATTTCTTTTCTCCTTATATTCAGGCGAGTCATTGTCATTTTTCAGGTCAGTGTTAATGCTGTCACGCCAGTGTTTGTTGCATTTTACTGTATTTTTTTTATATTGTAACAAGATTGTATTTGCAGCATTATTCCCGTCCTGCGCGAAAATCGCATGTACTGTAAATTGTTCACTTTTAACATTCCACATTTCATGCATAACTACTGCACAAGGTGCCATGTAAACGGAGTGGGGAACCAGTCAAGCTTGCCTGAGAACAGCTTTTTGTCCCCACTCCCTGAATATTTATCGGCATTAAAAATGCAAACTAAAGATTGATTGATCTCTCGCCGTACTTTAAGAGCACAACGAGCTCTCCACTGCCGCACACTGCGCGAGAAACGGCTGAACGAGGGCGATATGAAACGAATGCGAACTGCGCCTACCTCAAAGATTTGGTCTTGCCGAGTGCATCGGCCACCTGCTGAACGACGACAGCGTCTTCCACAGGTCTGGTACACTGAATACACGCTGCAATCACATTGGTACCGGACGCCAGCGGTTCCAAAATGGTGGCCACGTCTTCTGGACTGCACATCGTCAACTCCGCGAAGAAGCTAGCGATGCTGCACAAGCGTCCACCTTGGGAGATGTCTGACGGGCTCGGCACGTACCAGTCGACTTCGATGCGCGAACGGACGTCGATCTCTCGAATGGTGTCGAACATTGTGCCTAGATCGGGTTCTGGCGGCTGGCCGAACAAGTCGAAGGCCAGCTTCTCCAGCGTGGAGTTCACCTGTTGAAACAGAAGTGTTTATTACGTACTGGTCTCCAAAGACAAGACGGTAGCGTTTACACCTGTGCGTCTAAGTAGAAAAATGAATGCCCTGCAGCTGCTCACAGAGAGATAGCCAATCATAACTCCAAAATAAGCGGCGAAAGTTGGGACCATATGTTTACGAAAACCATTGCATGATAGAATGCTGGTTTATGGCAAGCTACAGCTGACGCTAGATGTACTCAACCCTTGAAGCGAACTGTTTCATTACAAAGAGGGGAGGTACAGTCACTAGCGGTCGCAGCTTGCATATATATGGCAACCAGCCTGAAGATTTGATGCGTAGACTTCATTAAGGCCTTTAATTTGGTCTAAACAGTGCATAGTACTTGAATTGGAAACAACACAGCCTACAAAGACACACAGCGGAAGGAGGAAGCAGGACTAGTGGTTGTCCTGCGTCGTTCTTCTGCCGTGTTTCTCTTTGTAGGCGCTGTTTTTCCTTCCTCATTAGGACCTTTTTCAGAGTTAATCATAGGGAGTGGAAATCCGAACAGAAGCAGGCAATCTGTGTGAACGTTTTCCCATTTGCCACAACAGTCGCGTGCAGGTTTGTTCGTGTGTCGCAACTATGAAGTACGAAAACTCGTTTCCACATCATTATCTCTCTGCTTTTCGTTGCAGTGGTGTCTCCAAGCAAAAACGAGGATTCCGTTTAAATACTGATGTCGAGCGTTTCATCTCACGAGTCCGTTTAATCGTGTGAACATCATTTGACTACGATTTTTGTTTCTCATCGCATTCAATGGATACGCTGCACTGGGTGAGTAAAATTCTACATTGAACGTAATAAATTTTATAAATTCGAACGGGATCCACGTTGAGTACCTGTTTCAGCAAGTATCTGGAGGAGTCGGATGCCCGTTGAAGATAATACTTGGCAAGAACGCGGAATACCTCGCCTATTCCGGGCACAACTAATCCCGCCATGCGAATGGTAACACACTGGACGCGTTCCGACATAAAGTATGATTTACTCGGGATCCAGATGTTAGCAAGACAGCTCTTAGCGTTGTGTCCGCGGCTTATTCTTCACATCTCTCTCAATTGTCCTATAGGAGTTGAGACGAGTAGACGCGTTTGATTTGAGTATTCACTGAAAATATGGTCAATTATTAGCGAGTGATTTAAGGACGCGACAAAAATCCCACGTAGCGCCCGGTGTGCTTCCGCTTTCTGTGCACCAAAAGCTTCCTCTCCGAATGCGTGGAATGAGCGTCAAGAAAGCGCAAGTAATCTATATTTTCCTTATGCAGCTGGAATATGTTCAGCCTCGGCCTAGCTGTTTCGGGACATACGCATGGACAGCAGCTCTCAGCAAAGAAACACTAAGTGTGACTGTTTCAAGTGTTTCTGTTGTGTTTGGGAGATCATGTGCTTTAAAAATTTTATGGCTCAAGGAGTACATTGTCCAAACAACGCGGACCCTGTTGCATGCGTATAAAGGTTAGCAGAGAAGAAATTTACACACAGGAGCACACTATGGCTTCACCTCGGCCAGGTTTGCACTCACGTTGGCCCCTTTTATTTTCAATTGGTTCACCTGCGATAACCTCTTGTTGGGTGCGGGCTTCCTTTCACTTTTTATGCTAAGCATACTACTTTCGCTACCACTTCAGCCCTTCACCGTGGTTATGCGCCTCCAAATCACGTGATACATGACGTCACACCACGTGACACGGTGACGTCACGACAGTGGAGAAACGGGGGTCCACCTCGCGCCGTCGCTGTGGTTGTGCGCCTCCAAATCACGTGATACATGACGTCACACCACGTGACACGATGACGTCACGACAGTGGAGAAACGGGGGCCCACCTCGCGCCGTCGCTGTGGTTGTGCGCCTCCAAATCACGTGATACATGACGTCAAACCACGTGGCACAATGACGTCACGACAGTGGAGAAACGGGGGCCCACCTCGCGCCGTCGCTGTGGTTTTGCGCCTCCAAATTACGCGACACGATGATGCTTCACATTCTCCAGGCTTAACCAAGTTAAGCCTCAGCCACTTTTTATTCTTATTCTTTTTCTTAGCCGCCGCGGTGGCTCAGTTGTTACGGTGCTCGGCTGCTGACCCGAAAGACGCGGGTTCGAACCCGGCCGCGGCGGCTAGAATTTCTTTGAAGGAGAAATTCTAGAGGCCCGTGTACTGTGCGATGTCAGTGCACGTTAAAGAACCCCAGGTGGTCGAAATTTCCGGAGCCCTCCACTACGGCGTCTCTCATAGCCTTAGTCGCTTTGGGACGTTAAACCCCATAAACTAAACTAAACTAAACTATTCTTTTTCTTATTTCTTAAGAGGCCTACAATAAAGCGGTTATCGATATTGGAAAGGGATTGCTGTGCGTCGGATCTGCCGTGAAAGGGAGGCTCCGGATGGTTTTGTAATGTATTAAGGCGAAAGCCTTTAATGGCTCATGCTATCGTGACCAAGACATGTTATCAAATTTGTCCACGTTTCAGGTTGGTCGAAATGATCGTGACATCACTGCGCGTGAATTTTGACGGGTGTCCGCCGAAATAAGTGAGACAGTTGCTGTGCAATTTCATTTCCTCAAATACAATTTTAGACTGGTGTCCACCGAGATACGTGAGACCGTTACCGTGTAATTTCCTTTCCTAACAATTTTCATATTCTTCATTACGGCCCCTCTTTCTCCTTTCACTCCACTTTCTCCCTTCCTGTACGCTGTGGTTAAGGTGTCCACCGAGATGACAGAATTACAGCGCCATTTCCTTTCCTCAAAAAGCGCTGCGCTCGAAGGGCAACGCATCACGCCGAACGGCTGGTTTCGTTTCGTGGACTCTCTGGCAGCGCTACAACACGCTTTCGCGTTCCACTCCTAAAGGCAAAGATTAAGCGTCAATAATTGGCAGGTAATTAATGAACCAACAGAATGTGAAGTGAACAATCGCATGGCAGAATGCAGCACTCAGGCTTTCGCCTTTCACCACTTTAGCCGCTAAAGTTCCTCGTAATTTTTTATGCGAAGCATACTACTTTAGCTACCACTTCAGCCCTTCACCATAGTTATGCGCCTCCAAATCACGTGATACATGACGTCACACCACGTGACACGATGACGGCACGACAGTAGAGAAACGGGGGCCCACCTCGCGCCGTCGCTGTGGTTGTGCGCCTCCAAATCACGTGATACATGACGACACACCACGTGACACGGTGATGTCACGACAGTGGAGAAACGGGGGCCCACCTCGCGCCGTCGCTGTGGTTGTGCGCCTCCAAATCACGTGATACATGACGTCACACCACGTGACTTGATGACGTCACGACAGTGGAGAAACGGGGGCCCACCTCGCGTCGTCGCTGTGGTTGTGCGCCTCCAAATTACGCGACACGATGATGCTTCGCATTCTCCAGGATTAACCAAGTCAAGCCTCAGCCATTTTTTGCTCTAATGTTGACAAAAAAAAATCCATGACTAACATTACATCTTTCTTTTTTTTTACCGCATCCTTTTCCTCCTGCTCA
Source organism: Amblyomma mixtum (assembly GCF_055824585.1). Classification (NCBI taxonomy): domain Eukaryota; kingdom Metazoa; phylum Arthropoda; class Arachnida; order Ixodida; family Ixodidae; genus Amblyomma; species Amblyomma mixtum. The sequence continues at coordinate 65,162,517 of NC_143018.1, forward strand.
TCCTTCCATTGATGGGTACTGATTGCGAAGTTCAGCACGGCCGGACTTTGAAGGCAACTGGAACTGCGACTGACACTGGCATCGCACTTTTATTGCCCTTTTGTCGTTTCGCTAGTTTTACTGACGATACGGCATCAGGTTGGCACTTTGAGCAATGGTTAACAAAATTTTGATCGTAACTGCCGCCAGAAAAATGTCACATAGCTGTCTCTTCAGCGATAACTATGACGGCTTCAAGCCTCCAAAGCGATAAGGCGCAGCAGTAGCTTGTGAAATAAAAAATAACCAGTTTTATTTCCAATGGCTGCTCCTATACATTGTTAAATAAAAAAATACTAATTATTGTGAAGTTTCAGTTATTGTCGAAGGTAGATGGCTCCTAAATCTCTCGGCTTGTTGCCAAGAAAATAGAAGGGTTTGTCCTGTAAGTGAGAAGCTTTCAAGCAACAATTTTCCTCACCTCGAGAGCTTGAACCAGGGCGTGGGCGGCGGAGACGGGAAGCCCGTTTTGCATCACGTCGAGGACGCGTAGCCTAGAGTCGGTGCGCAGCTGGCAGGCAGCAACTACAGCGAACACCTCACCCAAGAGGCACCCCTTAATCCGGAGCTGCAACAGGACACCTGAGAGGGGACAGACGCGCGCACATAAAAGGACATGTGAACATATGGCTTCTGGTTGTCGCGTTCTGCGTAAAACGCTGATCTGAAGAAAATGAAGCAGATGCCTAAATCACTAAAGTAATGATCACTAAAGTCGATCGCGACTTGCGTCGTTGGAACGACAAACAAGCCATTGGAGACCTAGTTGCCATTTCGTCGGAAATTCGTGCGGTGCCACAACAACCGCCGTCTCATACAGGACCTTCAAAAGTTCCGTGCTTATGTTGCGAAATATTGTTTTTCTCAAGTCGAGCAACTTTGCATGGTTTCTTGCACTGCGCCATGGAGCCCAGAGCTCCCACTGTGTACGCAGAAAATGCTATCGATCCTAGTCTTGATCGTAAGGGCAATATAAGCGCATAGGCGCCAAAGTGGTTGCTCTGGAGGATACGGAACATTTGGTCATCTGATTTGGGTTGCGATATCTTCCAGGCATCCATAAAACGTTTCACCAGACAACACACTCTCACTAAGAAAACTGAATGAACGAATGAGTGCATGAACGAATGAATGAATGCTTTCCATTTTTGTCTTACAAAAACCGCGGGTGACGAAGAAAAGCGGTTCACACTGACTGCTGGAGAAGGTTCGACACCCGTACAAGTCGCCAACATCAAGAGCGACAGCTGACGCCTAATCAAAGGAGGCAACAAATTAAAGGAGGAAGCATTGTAACTGAGGGACCCGATTAAGGGAGGAAGCATTGCAATTTGAGGTCATATATTTATAATAATTAGGAACCCCTCAACAGTAGAGTTCAGGGGTACCTCTAAGCTCTGTTTCAGCACCCTTTCTTTTATTAAAATATATCAATAGAATTCGTAATGACAACTCAACTTTAAAGATGCCGTTGTCGTTCAGTGATTATGATGCCCGGCTGATGACCAGAAGACGCGGTTTCCATCCCGTATTAGAAGCAAAATTCGTCCTAGTATGGGAAACAATCCTTGTACCACTGCCCATCTCAGGCGGTCGCTGTTACTAACCATGCTAACCAGGTCATCGAACGTGTGTAAGGTGGAGCGAGATCGAATTGATCAAGTCGAATCGGCAGCAATATTCGTCTAATGTTTTTGGGTGAATCCGTTAAGTTGGAACCGCTTTGTAATAAGAGAGTATTTACTCATTAGCTCCACCCAAGCGCCGCTATACGGCTGAAATGAAAACTATTTATTGGAAGCTAAATTCGTTCTAGTCAGGGGATTGAACTCGGGACCACTGCCTAGCTGGGGAAGTCGCCCTACCAACTAAGCAAACAGAGATGGCTGACTAGGAACAATTCCATTTCGCACAACCATCTACGTGCTTTCCGTCCCGGTTAACTTAGTTTGTAGGGCGACTTCCCCGGACAGGCTCCGGTCCCGAGTTCGATCTTCGGGCCAGTACTAATTTTTTTGAGCTGTGAAGTTTGTGAAAGTTGCATATCTCCTCTGTAGCCGTATGGATGCGATTGGGTAGATGCTCAGATGTAATTATTCCCTTATTACAAATTAGGCATGAGTGGCCAAAGTAGAATATGGTTGTAACTCAGATTACCCTTCAAATGTTAGTGGTACGGGCGAGGTCTCTCGTCTTGACCCTCAGACTACAATCTGCAACTAAGGGCACTCGTAAGCTGGAAGGTCGTTTGTTGAAGTCACTTGAAACCTATGCGCACACGCAAGTGCACCGAAGCAGGTAATGCAGGGCGTAAAAAATTAATTCTGAGTCGGTAGCACATACACTCCCCTCGCCTCAAGTTCTGTAGCATTAAAACCTCACTGCTTAAACAAGGGTCGCGCAAAACGCATGAATTAAATTAACCTGAAATTTTCGTTAGCAGCTGATAGTTCATTCTGCACAAAATTCTTGGCAGCTTGGCAGTGAATGAGAGATTAGCGCTGATGCAGGAACACATACATCAATTAGCAGTGCGATCTGCAATATGCAAGGAGGGGACTGTAGGACGCTTTTTGCTTTAGAGGGATTTAAAGTATTGCTCTATAGAAACACCTCCGGCCTATTTCACTGGATGGCAGCAATGCACAGTTCTCAAACACACCCGGTTCTTAAACTTTTGCCAATCAAGCTGAGACTATAGATCTCGTGTATTCCAGGATAAAATAACCAATAACGCACACAGTTTGTTCGTCGTGCTATCTATTCCAGTCCCTCACACTCGGGAAAGTGCTTGTCCCAATACTGTCGAGGTTTCGTCAGCGCAAGCTTAATCTACCACTGGTTCCCACAAGCCTCGACCTCTTGTCGTTACACAAGGTCTTCGACTCTTTCATGAAGATCATAGTTTAGGCCAGTCGAGGTCCAATAGAGGTTTTTTAAGCGCTGAACTCAAGCGCAAGTAAAGGCTGTACAGAAAAAGCCGGCAGACGGCAGAACACCTGCTCTACTTGCGCCCTCTGTTTCGTTCCTTGGTCGTTTCGAACTACATCAACTTGTAATGAAACCACGTTAAGGGGGAAACGCAGTCCTTGCCTCCAATGAGTGTTCCGTAGGCCCTCTGCAGGCGCGGTTCGTACTTGGTACAGTCGAAGAATTCGAGGCTTTCCAGGCGGCTTGTCTTTCTCCTTGATGGCTTCTCCGCGGCGCCGGGCACTCTCGCGTACGAAGGCGGGCGTCGTGTCAGGGCGGTGGCCATGGTCTCAATGTCCTCAACTCGGATGGCGAAAGTGTGCACGGACAAGGACTTCAGAGTGGAGCTCTTCACTGCAGCGCGAAGCACAGCCGAAGGAGAGAACTCCTCTTTGCCGTGGATCTGCCGCCGTAACAAATGAAGAAAAAAATGCATAAAATTTGGGGCGAAGTTTACGAACATATTTATTATGGGAGAGGAATTAGAGGCAATGCTAAGAGACGTTCCCCGCTCGCTTCTTTCCAGAAGACACTCTGGCTAGCTGGTTTTCTGCAGGGCGTCGTTTTCTCTCAAGGAAACGTCACAATTTAATGGGAGGCATACCGGCTCCTAAAATACCCTGAGCACTACGAACTCGGCTACTAATGGGGAAGATGATCGCTTGAAGTTTTCCACAAATCATCCCTGGTGAAAGCACCGAACTATCAGTTAGATTTCCGCGGAAACCAACAAGGAAGCAAAGAAATAGAATGCACAGACAAGCGCTCATGAGTGCATTGCCTTTTTTTTTCACCTCATCGGTTTGCGCGAACAGGTTAGCTTCACTGGTGACTGCACGAGAGCACTTGCCTATTGCCGCAGCCTGTCGTGCCTCGTGTTCAACTCCAACACACTGTCGCACTGCGCATTTCGCACTGTCTTCTTCATCAACTGTCGAACTAATATACACACTCTCACGTTGTACATTGCAAGTCGTCATCTTCAACTAAAGCTATCGAAATAATATCGTCGCCAGATGTGCCAACGACCAAGAAAAGAAGAACTGTTAGCCATTTAAGCTAAACACATGCTTTCGCACGTCTTCGCGGTTTAACCGCATTAAAACCCAAACACTTTATTGTTTGAAATAAACGACAAACTGACGATGGCTGTAGAACATTTTTTTATAAAAGCACCCACCGTTCAGGTAGCCTGAATTACACAGTATGGAATGGCTCACCATCGAAAATGGCTATTCCACAGATAACATGTATCTTATCTTTGAACACCTGATAACCACCTTCAGAGCAGAGGACTCGAAAGTAGCTGGTTCCTTTTACGGCATTTTTCGATGGCAATGCGATTTTCCAGTAGATAGCCACACACTCGCAATCATTGTGAAACAGGAATCTTGAAAATGTAAGTGTCATGTGACACCTACAAAGGAAGAATAGAATGGAATAGATGGCGAGGTGGCGAGGTGGCGGAAGAAGCATAAAGGTGTATCGATTTAGACGGGGTAGTAACAGCAACGTCTGACCACGAAGAAGAGTAAGTGAATAGATTGGTATGGTGTACGCTCGGCAACTGCCTCCAACCTATGTGGACAGGTTAGAGGTAGCCCGGAAAAAAAAAACAGTAGCCATGTCCTCGCCGTTCTTATGTGTATAGGCGGCAAGAAATTTCAGGGTAATGAGAAAGCCACGATACAAACGAGAGCGCGCCTAGAGTGGAAAGGAAACTTCCTAAGCAGCACAGGTAATCGGCCCAGTATGGAAATGGATGGTTTCAGTCTAGTCGTTTGTAAGCCTTTGCCGTTGCATTTCCAATATTGGGTCTATTAGCTGCGTTTCTGGGGCTGTAGGGGTAAAGTGAAGTAAAAGTAAGGATAATGGCGTAGATTTGATAACAGACGCTGCTCAAAATGCAGCATGAAACAAAAATGAGAAACATTGACTTTTACAGGATTACTGTGCAGTGGACGCTAACCGGTGGTCTGTCAGAGCAACGGAGTTGGTACCACGGGAAACGAATCTCAGCTCCCAGGCGCAAACACTCATGTTTTGGGACGATATTCGAAAATCTGCTGGCGTAGCTTCCTCTCACGTGGCGGAGGACAATGGTGTGCAATGGTGTGCAAGACATATCTCCCGTGCTTCAGCAAGAGTGGTCGCGTGTGAAGGGTTCCATACGATGATCTGCTCACCCTCTGTACATTACGCACGCGATTATGAACACTTTCCAAGACTGTTCTGTCACTAGAATGTTGATTATGGCACAATGAATCATGTTTTTGTTTGCAACGGTTGCCCACTAGCGATCATTAAAGGGGTCGTGAAATGTTTTCCGAAAATTTTGAACGACGTGTGTATTTGGAATTCTAACCCTTCATTCTATAGTATACCTTGGTTCGTTTCTTCGTCTGGGTTGATTGAATAGCGAAAAAAACTAAATTTCGGTTTCCCAGCGCGCGTCCCCCTCAACTCACAGCAAACGTCATTTTAAGAAGCCAATCTGAGGCTTCTGTCGTCAACACAACATGGCGGCTTAGCGAGGCCTGTTTAGCCATAGTTGACCGAGGTTACAACATGCATATTGACTCGAATGTGACACCGTCGTCTGCTCAGAATGGAGCTGCTAGCTGTCAAGGCACGACCTCCTCTATAAACTTCCGACCTGTTCATGCTGACGCTCCCCCTGTCGCCAGATTTGCTTTTGCTTGTCTAGTTTTTTTTAGTTCGCCAAACTGCCGCCGCAAGCAGTGGCGCTGCAACTTACCCCCTTGCCGGCTTTGCTCTCCGCTCTCCGCACGGCTGTCTCCGCGTGCTCCGCTTGTTGTTGCGTGCCGCAGGTGTTTGCTTTTGTGACATTCGGAGATGATCGTGTGTATTTCTGGGAAGCCGGAGCTGGTCAGGCTGCTTCTCAGCTTTTTCTCCCTCACCTTCATGATGAAAATTAAAGGAGCTATTATTATTCTGTGTGGTCTCATTTGCGAATTTGTCGTCCTAGGTCAGTATGTTGTAGCCGCTAGAGCAGGGTTGATTTTATTCTGCCAGAGGAAGTGGGGAACTGATGCCTGTATACTTGCTTCAGATGTGATGTTGGTGGGCTGTCGGTAAATTGCTGGGGGCTAGGTAGTTGGAGCTTGTATATATTCGATTAGGTCCTTAGTCATACAGCCTAATTTTAACTGGTAGTATACTGGTTGTACTTGGCAGTGTTAATGATGGTACATTAATAAAATATGTTCTGCTGGTCTGAACATTTCAGTTTCGGATTACTGATTTTCCTGCATTTGTGATGCTTGTGAACAGAAATGGTCACTACAAGTACTGGTGCTAGAATGTACCATCTGTTCAGGGAATAAAACTTTGATTGAACTGTGAGCTTGCTTTTTACCTCTATTTCGTGCAGTGCAAAACTACTACATACAGCCGCGTGCAAAAGGTTTGCAGCATGGAACTTGCATGGAATTCCAAATTTTTGTCTATTAGTACTGAGCATGAAAATCGTGAAAATTTGTCGCAGTCATAACGAGATTTAACCGCTAAGCATTTCACTTTGAGAAGAAATGCATTCGCTGCAGCAGAATATCGTTCCTGAGTTTCATTCTGCAGAGGCTTTTAGGTGGATCTAATGTTAATAGTGGTTATCAAGATTAACCACCCAGGTTCATCTAGTATTGCAAACAACAGGATGTCTAAAAGTGTTCAACCAGAACACATGTCCTTTTTCAAGATGAAAATCCTACGGAAATAAAGTTTTTCAGCACAAGAGTTTCATAGCTATACTACATAAAGCTTGGAACATTCCTATGGATGAGAAGCGCTCACAAGAGTTGCTGAATGAAGTCCAGTTTGCCTCCTAACGCTCTATGTAGCCGCAGTAATGAAAGCTCGGGGCACCTCCGATGCGATCGAGATACGCGGCAGTTAATGCCAGCGAAGCTCCACCGACGCTCAAACAGTGGCCATAACCGCGAGAATTAACGCTGTTAGGGGTCATTTTCAAGATACTGTAGGCGCGAATAGTCGCTGTAGCACGTAGCGGCACGCCGACTTGTGTTGCTTTCGTTGTTAGAAGGTCGCTATTACTAGACCCCGACGCATAAAACGCGGGCGCCCCTGCCGTTCTCTATTATCCTCCCTTCTGGACAGGATGATAAAGGTAAAGTTTACGGAACCTGGAATGAGCAGGTCGTAAAGGTAACCGACTTATACGGGTGACAGTGTACGCTAATTGTATTTTTTTCGCGCTGCAGGAACTTGCATGGTTTTCAAGATCAATGTATTGGCTACCCATGCACGAATAATTACTTTTGCACCAGACAGCGAAGCGTTGCTGCACAAAATGAAGCAAGGAAAGGAATATAAGACTTGCATTTTCCAGGCCATGCGCTGTATAATACTGTTGTTTGTTTTTCATACCTATGCGTTCCCACGGCAAAATCGCTCGTGCACTGGATCAGGTAGTCAATCGTATTTCGGAACCCTCCGCTACGGTGCTTCTCATGGCCCGAGTGCTGCTTTGAGACGTTGAACCCCATGAATCAGTCAATCTACGCGCTAGGAACACAAAAAACAAACAGAAGAACGCGCACTGCAGTGCGTGAGGACCAGCCAGGACCGTCGCGCACGACATCGCATCGTCTGCTGTGGGGGTTAGTCCAGGCGACACCTGGCGGTAACTTCGGTCCCTACACAACAGTTTTTAGGTCCGCGCGCCGCCGTAGGGGTGACGTCAGTGAGCAGGTCGGAAGTTTATAGAGGGGGTCGTGGTCAAGGTGCGAAAACTTGGCCGGCGCTGGACGCGGGCGCGCCAGGCGACGAGCTGCACTGCTCTCTGGCTGCCCTGGTCGTCGCTAGGCCTGCTTCGCATCGAAGCCGCGGTGGACAGCGCTTCGGAAGCAGCCTGGGTTATAATAAAATGCCTGCTTTTGGCATCGCTCTACTGTCAACAACATCGTCTCACGACAAAAAATATGGTCATTGTTGCGGTGCGCTCGGCAGCGGAGCTATATAGCGGACGCTAGGCGAGCAAGCCGGACCGCAACGGCCGGGCAGCGGCAGCTGAGCGGCGGTTGTGGCAAAACATTTGCTCGTATTACAGCTGCTGCTTCTACCAGCAACTCGGCATTGTTCAACGATCCTTAAAAATGATCTATTTTCCACACTTCTTGCTCGCACAGTTTATTATTTACGTGAAGAAAAATCTTTAGCTCATTTTTATGACGCCAGCGGACGGGATCCAGGTTTGCCGGCCGGCCTGCATTCACATTCACAGCTATTTCACATTCGCACCAGAAAAGACAAAACAGCCATGCTATCAGAAAGGCTGCCTGTTACATGGAGGAAGGTGTGGCAGCATGCCGAGCTTTCGGCAACGACGCCGCCTGCAGACGCGCCGGGCGATGAACTGCGAGGCTTGCCGGCGGCCCTGGTCGTCGCTAAGCCTACCTGGTTTTGCATCGATACTATCGATACCGCAGCTGAGGGAGCTTCGGAACTGGTCAGCGCTGTAAAAGCTACTACTCTCGTCACCCCTTTAACTGTGAAGCTGTCCCATAATAAAATAAAGACATGCTCGATTTCCGCGATGACAGCGGAGCTAGCAAATGCCAGCTATGCGAGCGGCGACCAGGCAGTAAATAATGCGGTCATGGGATGAAATTTGCTTCTATCGCCGAATTAAATACTGCCAGCAACTCGGCATCAGCCAACGATCCTCAAAAATGATTCATTTTTGGCATTCATCTATTCCAGTGCTTGTTATGAGCGTGAACAAATAATACTAGCGTGTTTTTCTGACTCCGGGGGCCGGCATCCTGGCTGACAGGCCGGCCCCGAGAAACGCGCCCCACGTCATTATGACGCTGGCGCTCTGCGCGCTCGCATTCTGCCCCTTGTCAGTGCGACGCGCCGCGTGCGGCCTGTCATTGACATCGGTTGGGCGCAGGCGGCGAGCTGCTGTCAGTCGTTGTTACGCCGCTCACAACGGCACGTCGCGCGCCCGGCAAGTAGCAGTTATGCCGAGAGCCCGCGACACCTCTGCCTGCGGGAGAGAGAGAGAGAGAGAAAACTTTTATTGCTCTTTCAAGAGATTCGCGGAGATGAAGACTTCTTGGTCGTCCTGCTTGGGCGCTGGCGACTTGAGTCTTCGAGCAAGGGTGGGCCCTCAGTCCAGGGCTCCACTGAGTCGTGCCGCTTCAACAGCGTGCTGTACCAAGGCCCTCTGGACCTCGAGCTCGCTGCTGGAGAGACAGCTCTCCCATTGCTCCTCACTCGGTGTTTGATCATTGTGGAATGCTATGTTTCTTTCGCACTCCCAGGTAATGTGATAGAGTGTAGGTGTACCGCCGCACCAGGGACAGTCTGTTCTGAATTGCGTTGGTGACATTTTGCTGTATATGTACAGGTTAGGAAAAGTGTTCGTCTGTAGCCTACGCCATCCTACAGCCTCTTCCCTAGTCAGTGCTCTGTGTGGTGGTGGATACCTCAATCTAGTTCCCCTATAAAGTTGTAGGGTCTCTGCGTAGCCTCCCTCGCACGTGAGTAGCCGTAACTCCGGGGCGTCCGATAAGCCTGCTCGGTAAGTGAGCCCTCGAGCCAGGCTGTCCGCCCTTTCGTTTCCTGCTACGCCTGCGTGAGCTGGCACCCAGATGATATGCTGTATAGGCGTTTTTCCAGCGGAAGCTGCCGCCTCGCCGATGATCCTAAGGGCGATGCCGCTAATGTTGCCCTTCGTATAACTCTTGCATGTTTCTTTCGAGTCCGTTAGAATGTTCAGGGAGCGGCCTCTTCTATAGCCTTCGGCTACCGCCAGCGCGACGGCAATCTCTTCGGCCTCCGCTATCCCCGACACTCCCACTGAAGCGCAGGAGGTCATTTCCCCTGTACCATTGACTACCACTACAGCGGCTGTGCGCTTCTCTACGCTTGCGTACATAGAAGCGTCCGTATATAGTGTGTTTTCGGATCGGCCTAGCCTTTTGTCCATCTGCTCGGCCCTAGCCCTCCGCCTCTCCTCGTGTAAGTTGGGATCCATGTTTTTCGGCAATGGCCCTACATTGAAAGTCCTTCTGAGGTCGTCTGGTACTTCTGTGTATCTGTCAGCCAGACCACCGGTGTTCCGACCCAACCTCTTCAGGAGCGCCCTTCCTGTGGGGGAGCCTCTGAGTCTAACCAGTTGTGCACCCGTTTGAGCCTCTGCGAGCTCGTCGAAGGTGTTGCTGACTCCGAGCTGGAGCAGTTTTTCGTTTGATGCGTTCCTGGGTAGGTGCAAAGCGATCTTGTAGAGCCCCGACCGTGAACCTCCGAACCCGGTCGTGGACTCGAGTCTTCATCTCTATCGCAAGGGGTGGGTTGACTCGCAGCCCCATCTGCATATTATGCCTAACCCTCTTCACGCTTCCGGAATATATTTTTCTGCAGCAAAGAACAAAAGCGCGGAGCCGATGCGCGCCGCGATGGCTGACTCGTTCGTATCCAGTTCATGTAAACAGGGAGTCGTCGAGATGGGCTGGCCTTGCTCAGCTCGATTCTCTGACTCAAACCACCGCTGTCAAGGAACACCACCTAGATAGGTTCACGTAAGCAAGGCTATGTCGAGCCGCTGATACTGAAGCCAACGAGGATGGAGAAGCAGAACCGAAACCGAAACTGGTCCCAGGTCAGTGATTGATGTATGACCACGCGCTGCAGTTTAACAGAGTTGAATAGACGATATACGAAATTGCTTGGCGGTCTGGCAACACCGCGCCCACAACTTCCGGTTTCCATCTTAGGTCGGTCAAGCTCGTCGAGCTGGTGCATCGTTTTCTATGCGCGCTTTCTTCTTGCGAGTGGAATTTCAACAGGCAAGCTTCAGCTGCTGCGTTGTTTTCACAGCTGATCTTTGACCAAATGTAGGTGCTTTCAATAAGCGCCAGCTTACTACTACCGCGTCCTCAGCTGATGATCGCAATAATCGGCAGTTGAAATTGGGTCGGAAAGTCGAACCTTGACCGTGTGCTGTTGTCGTTTTAATGCTCGCATTAAAGCACCAGTTCAAGCATCACGCATTATCATGGCTATTTTATTCCCAGGTGGACACGAATTCACCTGGTAGGATAGCGAGCGGTTATTTTGCGGTGAGTTCGCACGTGTGTTGACAAACTTCTGTGACAGTGCGAACTTTCGTTCGCGCCAACGCCAGGAGCTTCGTGCACTGCAGTATAATCACACAAGACCCTCGACCAGCTGAGTAATTCGATTCCTTTACTGTAATGTTAGTTATATGGGGTTTTATGGCGCATAAGCAACTAGGGCTATCATGCGCCAAACACAAGGTTAGATGATGTTATGTCAAGTGTACAGAGGTTACATTATAATAGATTTAAAACATTGGCTTTCTTTAGAAACTTACAAACAAGTGAAAATTCGACAAGTGTTTGCTCGCCTAAAAGCAATGCCGGATGAAATGGAATGTGTTCATTGTAAAATACCGTAAAAATTTTTTTTCTAAGTTCTTCGAGATGTGAACAAGAAATTAAAATGTGATTTACTGTGAGCTCCTCACCACACATTTCACACACAGGTTTATCTTTTTTTTGTTAATAAGAAGTTATGGGTGATGTATGTGTGACCTATGCGTAAACGACATAAAATTACTTCGATAAAACGTTCTTTATGGCGCATGATTTCCATTCTTTTAAAATGGGCTTTATGGTATGCAGCTTGTTGTGTCCTTCATTTTCCCAAGTAGCTTGCCACTTTGCTCTTAGTCTGCTATGCAATAACTTCATGTAATCCCTAGGAGGCAAATTCACATGTTTTATTTCCATGGTTCTGGTTTGTGCAGCACACATGTCGGCTCTCTCATTGTCCCTAATGCCAATGTGACTGAGAACCCAGCAGAATTTTATAACATGTTTTCGTGTTGTGACCTTTACTATATTGTGTATGATGCTTCCAATCAGTGGCTCTGTGGCATTTTTGGAGTTTAATGCTGTAAGGACGCTCAGTGAATCTGTATAAATGATGCTGTTTTTGATGTTTTCATTTGTTATTTTCTGTACCGCAACACTAATAGCATAACACTCCGAGGTGAAAACTGTAGCAGATGAGGGCAGTCGTACTGCATTTTCATTTTTTCCTTGTATTACTGCGCTTCCTACATGAGCATGAGTTTTTGACCCGTCAGTATGAAACGCAGTGTAATTTCTGTATTTTTCTTGTAGTGCTAAATATTCTTGTATTATATGGTCGTGTGGCGTACAGGTTTTTACTGAAGCGTGCTAGTGTGACGTCACACACTGTGGGGAGAGTGTAGCACGGTGGTAGCGCTTCGTGTCTTGGGGCAATATTTTTAATTTCGTTTAGTATGTTCAGAGCTTGGCATTTTTCTTCGAAGCGCAAGAGCAACGGCTTAATCGCGTGAGGCTTGTTATTGAAGAGTATTCGGGATGGGCATTTCGTCACAATTGGGTAACAGATGTTTGGGCTGAGAAAGGATTTTGAGGATGTATGTACAAGTTAGTGCAGTTCTTCGATCTTCTAAGGAAGGTTCATTCGTTTCCACATACAGACTTGCTATTGGTGAAGTTCTGTAAGCACCTGAAGACAACCTTAAACCAAGATTGTGGATAGGATCCAGTCGTTTTATGTAGGATGGTCTTGCTGAGCCATATACGATGGACCCCTAGTCTAACTTAGAGCGAACCAGAGAACTATATATATGTAACAGGCATGCCCTATCAGACCCCCAGCGTTTTCTTGACAGTAGTTTCAGTATATTGAGGGCCTGGGAACATTTTTTCTTTAAGCTATTTATATGTGGCAAGAAAGTGAGCTTTTTATCGAAAGTTACTCCTAGAAATTTATGCTCTTGTTTGACAGGTAATGGGGTCTGGTTTAGATATAGTGTGGGGTCGGCCTGTAGGCCTCGTCTCAAAGAGAATAGAACCGCTACTGTTCTCTGAGGAGAAAATCTAAATCCGTTTCTATCTGCCCAGGCGGCCAGTTTATTTATTGTTATTTGTATCTGTCGCTCACAGGTAGGTATGCTGGAAGACGTGCATGCTATTTGGAGGTCATCTACGTAAACTGAGTACATTATGGATTTTGGGATTACTTTTCCTATGGAGTTCATTTTGATGATGAATAAGGTCGTGCTGAGGGTGCACCCCTGGGGTACGCCAGTTTCTTGTATAAAAGTGTTGGAGAAGGTTGCGCCTAGGCGGACTCGGAAGGTGCGGTTGGTTAGGAAGTCGTGACCGTGTGCTGTTGTCATTTTAATGCTCGCATTAAAGCACCAATTCAAGCATCACGCATTATCATGACTATTTTGTTACCAGGTCGACACGAATTCATCTGGTAGGGTATCGAGCGGTTATTTTGCGGTGAGTGCGCACGTGTGTTGACAAACTTCTGTGACAGTGCGAACTTTCGTTCGCGCCGACACCAGGAGCTTCGTGCACTGCAGTATAATCACACAAGACCCTCGACCAGCTGAGTAATTCGATTCCTTTACTGTAATGTGCAATGCGCACCCGCGGTTTTCAACGTCACCGTTTCAGAGCCCGGCGTCGGTTGATTTTCGCCACAATTCGTTGAAACCGCGTCCTGCTTAAGACACAGTCAGTCAGTCGACATTAACAAGAGGAAAGTAGGCATGCACATATAATTCAAAACATTGTAAGCAAAGACGCAGCTTTTTTTTTTTTTCAGATAAACACTGAGCCACCGCGGCGGCTTGATTAGAGAAAGATGCTACAGCTGTAGGTGCATGCACGGACTCAATACGCTGGTCAAGCTGTGTGTGCAGGGGCGAAATTAGCATGTTCGGTGGCTTCCGAAACTTAACTAGCTTGCTCCCAAACTTGTAAAAATGGATTTGTTGCGAAGCAAGCTGTTTGAGCTTACCACAACGATAATAAAATCTGATGGCCTGAAGCGTTTTCAGAACACTGTTGCACGTACTTTCTAGCTTAGAAATGCGTCCCTGCTTCATAATAAAGCAGCTATATTATTCGCTTCTTTATTTTATAGATTTTCGTCGCCGCAGATATCGAAGGTATTGGAATCCTCAAGAAATAAAGGATTCGCACTTCAGTTTTTATACGTAGGGTGTGTTGCTTCACAAAGACTCCTTAACGCGCGTAACATATGCGTATGGTACAGAGAGTTTGCTCGCCCTTCTAAAACTAATTGAACACGGGAAAAACTTGACTGAACACGTAGCAAACTAAGCAGTAATCGGCATATGGTTCTTCGAGTGAACTTACTTCGCCAGGGCACGAGCGATTGGCCCGCTCAAAAAAATTACCTTCTCTATTACGTTGTTCAAGTAGGCGTCTATATATATTCACGCCCGACCGGAGAGTTGATAAATGCACGAAATCGGCTTCTAATTTTCATCAGAGACAACAAAGGCTGTGGTCCCTATCTTAATTTAAACGCAAATCACCTCGAGAGATTTGTCAAAAATCAGCGCAGAAAGCGAAAGCTGCGCACTGATCCGCGTGCTGACACATGATACCTCGCATGGCGTTTTGTGCTACTAAAACGTTGGGACGGAGTAAAAAAATAGAAAAGCGAAAAGCTGGAACGCACCTAGTTCTGGAACGCATCGTAGTGTCTTTTCACAGTGGAGAGGGTAGCGCAACATTGCATCGGCATTTTACTTTTCAAACGAAGCGCAGCCTTTTTAAACCAACGCTGGGCAGTGGTTTCGTTTTCTGTACCGTACCAACATGGAGGACTTAGTTCTCGGAGCGCCGAGAGATGGCGCTGCGCATTTCGCATATCGTCTATTACGCTTGCAAATAATTGGAAAACTTTGTTTCACTTTCTGAATTTCTCATAAAGGTATTATTTTAGGGCAAACGAAAGTTGAAGATATCTGTACGTTTCTGAAGATCTTCAAATGACGTAGTCGAGTAGTGCGTGTGCCAGCCGACGGCGGCGCATGGTCGTTTCATGAGCACAAAAAGGCAGCGATTTCGAACGGGCTTTATTAAATGCAGACTCAATATTGAGTCGAAATATTTCGGAATCAGCATGTCTAATGTTTATGGAAGCAGTAAAAATTAAAACCGAGTAGCTTCATTTTCTTTTCACAACCCCTTTAAGCTCAAGGAGTGCGATATAAAACAAGGTAGTAAAGCAAATCAATTGCAAATAGCACTGCAATGATGGAGTGCTGCTACTCTGTCTAAATTAGGATCGGAACATGTCGAACGCCTCTCCGGCGAAAAAACCGGCGAGGCGAAGAAACTTCTGGCATATAGACTGCTTTTGCGTGCGGAATGGGATATACAAATAATCGCTCTACAAAAACTCTACCATACGCCTTACCTCGAGGCTCTCAAGGGCGATGTGTTTTTTCAGGACACGAGCAAGTGCTTTGCCCCCGTGTGCCCTCACGAAGTTCTGTTGCAGCATGAGTCTTGTGACTGTCGTGTTTTGAGCCAGATGGTCCAGGAACACAGTAGCGTTTTTACATTCAACCTGCGCAAACATTAAATGGTAGTGAGCAGGGCATTAAGGCCTTTATAGGTGTGGGCTGTGGCACGGAAGAAATGCAGAAAGCTTTATCCCTTTTCCACCCCTTCAGCAGCAGTTAGCACATCGAAATGTTACATGTACCTCGACTAGCCTGCAAACAGGACCGCAAACGGTCAGCGGACTTGGAAAATCTGCCTCTTGAAAAAGCTCACAAAATTTCAAATTTTATTCAGTCATATTTTTTCTATCATATCGTACCTATTCTGAGAACGTGCTAACAGAAAAAAAAAGATAGCTGCGTTCCCTAAATGCTTGCAAAAGTTATGAGAGCACAGGTTCTGAAATCTACAGTACTTCTTTGAACACACGCACCGCATTCAAATACCAGATGCCCGGACGTCGTTCTGTTACAGTGCAAACAACGCTACCATGCACGAACACTGACTAGCACGTGGTCAGCCTTGTCACTAAGGTCACTATCGGACTCTATTTCGGATTAACAAGAACTTAAGCCAGACTCTCAGGGGCATATTCCATTTTTCTTCAGTTGCACAGGCCGAAATGATGCAATAAATAGCTCCTTTTCAAGGAACGTCGCCGCAACTGCATTATGAAAGCCTGCCTCCATTTTGACTCAGGACTGCATTCTTGACCTCGAAATTGCAGTTCTTGCGTTCATGACCAAATTACATGCTCTGCCATGAGTCCATTTCTCCTAGGGTGGCTCGATGTCTACATCGTTTCTAAATGTTTCTCTCAATTAAGATTTCAATGCCTGGCAGCTGTATCTGATAGTTTCGTGCATGAAAGAGGAAATGCTGCTTCCCCCAAATATGTTTTGCGTTGCTGAATTGAGTACCCTCCGCAATAGCTCAATGGTTAGGACACTCGGCTACTGAGCCGGAGTTCTTGGGTTCGAAACCGGCCGCGGTGGCCTTGTTTCGATGGAGGCGAAATGCAAAGGCGTCCGCGTGCTGTCCGATTCAGTGCACGTTAAAGAACCTCGGGTGGTCGAAATTATTCCGGAGACCTCCTCTACGACACCTCTTTTTTCACTCTCACCTTCCTTCCTTCCCTTACAGCGCGGTTCGGATGTCCATCGAGATGAGTGACATTACAGCGCCATTTTCTTTCCTCAAAAACAAATTGTCAATTTCACTTTTCAAACTGAGCCCATGCCTCAGAATGACGCTAAGTAGCAACTTGTTTCCTCTCGGTTTTCAGTGGCTCAGGGTTACAACACAACTGCTTAATATTTACTACTTTCGAAGGCACCCCCAATGTGTTTCACAAGAGAAACTTGCTGCGATAGCCTCATTCTGAGAGGCCATTTTCATGAGGGAAGAAACGAATCCTTGGTCTCCGTCTCGTAGTTTCTCTGCTGTGGCTATTGATTGACTGATTGAAAACCATTATTGGAAATGACAAAACTATTAATCAGAGAGCAGGGATTGTTCCTTAGCCTAGGACTCCACTGTCTCGTGCAGCTTTCTCGACCGCTTCAATCAGCTTAAGCTTAAGTCAATGGGCAGAAGGACCAGCCTTCACGCTCGCCCCGTCTGTTCAGTGACGTCATCGTGGTATGCGACGCGCGGTGAGTTGTGTCGCCCTGATCGGTTGTGAGCTACTGTGAGCAGCGATTTTTAACAATTATTTCAAAATTTTAGGGTGCATGCTAGATGCTTCAAATTTGACTCGAAAACCCACAAAGACCGCCTCTACATATCTGTTGCACTAGAATATGCCCCTCAAAAACATGTCAGGGTACCTTTAATTCATGCACCCACCAGTTTACTCGAATCTTACAGCATGCCATTTTGTTGACCCTCCGTCCACAACTCAATGGCATTGAGTAGGGGTCACATTTAAAAGACAAATCGATGTATATGCAGAAGTAAAACAAACCCCAGTTAAAACGACAAGATGCTTCCTTATCTGGGCTTGCAGACTGCAAAATAGCAGATCATCGCAGCAACAAAATACGATTACAACATGGGTACGTTACCTCCACGTCGTGAATGGCGATGGACTTGAGAGTAGTGGTGCACACTAAGTAGGCGCTCAGCATGCGAGCCACTTCTTCGTTGAAGAGGACGCGCGATAAGTGCAGGGAGTGCAGGGCAGGGAGGCAGACCACCGAATGCGACCACAACTCCATGCCCATCCACTCTAGCTAATTAAAGTGAAGACAAAAGGGAAAGAAGGAAAAAAATTAGAATGGGTCGTTCTCCACCAGGATTACCACAGTTCTATCGTAGCGTCATCGAATACTGCCAGCCGCCTAGAGGGCATACGCAGAGGCCACCGAGGAACCAGGCGTGGAGCATCTGGCGTATAGAACCTATCTGCGCATGCGCTGTTGGCGGTTGGATGCCGCGGTCTCAAGCAGCAAAGGTAATCGGTCCAGTATTGCAAATGAACGGTTTCACTCTGGTCCTTTGTTGGGCCGGTCTTTGTCAATACGTTTCCTATATTGGGCCGATTAGCTGTGCCGCTTGGGGTATGTGGGGACGCTCTGATACATGTACGTATCTACTGGCAATTTTCAGCTCACCAGGCTGAGTTGAAAGCTCACTGAAGAAGTGAACTCGAAGTAGCGCACTCCCTCGCCGCCGTTCTGCAGGGCATGCCAGAAGATGGACATTTCGATGTTCGTGAAAGGTACGTTCATCACGACCCTGGTCACACACCTGAAACACCGTCCAGAAAAACCAAATATGAAGAATAAAATAACTTGAATGCTTGCTGTTGAGATCGTTGTTAGGCGTAGTGAAAAGGCATCAGTACGAGAAAAAATAGGTGACGACCTAAAGTGAGCGAGGCGAAAGCCTTTTCGCGCCGATTAGACTGCCTCGGTTGCTGATTGCGCGCTGTTTGCGCATGAAAGACTGCGCTTCTGTCGCCAATTTTTATCATTCCACTGACGCATTTGACTGAATCATTCCGCTGACGTATCTTCGCTGAATTCCAGTCTGGAAATGGCTAATGACTAACTACTAATTAATGGCCAATTATTAATCAATAGTTACGACATACTATGCCACGATGAATTCAATAATTTTTGGTTAAGGCGTATTACACCACTAATGATGTCCTCAGTATGATTGGCAGCTATAGTGTGACAAATATAGCTATAGTTTTTGCGGACGGACGGACTAAAACCGATGAGCCATGAAAGGCTTTCGCCTTAAAAAACAGGAAAGGATGACAGGTCGAAGCGCATTACTACGTATCGTCTTTTGTCTTATCCTGGCTCCCAATAACCAAATTTACACCGCTGTTCGTGCGCTTTCTAACGGATGACCAATCATTTTTCGTTAAAATACCTATGCCGGAAGTTTCAGTTGACTGGTCGCTGTGGGTCTTGAATAGACGGTTTCTGATGCTGTAGGCTACAGGAACAAGCTAAAGCGCACACATTGCCAATGGAACCGGAGGTGCTGTGCGCCTTAGGCATACGGTTAATGACTTACGGCAGCGCCCTCAGTTTTTTCGCATTGCCTTTTCTCCCAAAAGAAGTGACCGCTCATTAGTGCCTTATTGCATTGCAGTGCTGTCAAGATGCAACAGAGCGACATGCTAATAAATAGGAATGCGCGAATACTCAAGCGTGCCTCGCAGTCACGACTCTAACGAGAATGAGGAACCACAGCCTAGCCAAACTTGACAATGTCTTGTATTGTTTTCATGTTGCTGTGTCAGCGGGCGTTTTT